>NC_053491.1:482789848-483089848 GCF_905171775.1 Rana temporaria | reverse complement strand
CGACTGGTGTAAGTCTCTTACACCGTCGTATCTTAGGGTGCATATTTACGCTGGCCGCTAGGTGGCGTTTTCGGCGTAGAATATGCAAATGACCTAGATACGCCAATTCACAAATTTACATACGCCCGGCGCTATTTTTTTACGTTGTTTACGTTAGGCTTTTTCGGCGTAAGGTTACTCCTGCTATTAGGAGGCGCACGCAATGTTAAGTATGGCCGTCGTTCCCGTGTCAAAATTTTAATTTTTTATGTTGTTTGCGTAAGTCGTTCGCGAATAGGGCTGGACGTAATTTATGTTCACGTCGAAACTAATGACGTCCTTGCGGCGTACTTAGGAGCAATGCACACTGGGAAATTCCACGGACGGCGCATGCGCCGTTCGAGAAAAATGTCAATCACGTTGGGTCACCAAGAATTTACATAAAACATGCCCCCTCATCCACATTTGAATTACGCGCGCTTACGCCGGCCCCATTTACGCTACGTCGCCGTAACTTAGAAGGCAAGTGCTTTGTGAATACAGCACTTACAGCGGCGTAGCATAAATATGATACGCTGCACCGCTGTAACATTGCGCGCCCCTACCTGAATCTAGCCCACAGTGACTGAACAGGAAATACAATCTCCACACAGAAATTGGGGCCAGAGATCAATATCTCCATTATAACCAGACCACAGTAACAATGATTATACCTCAGACAGGAGGCTCATATCTTATGCATTATCTTTCTTTAATAATGCCCATAGCAGAAATACAGTAAACATTTATTGTAACTTAAAAGAAAAAATTCAAGGAACTACCCTTCCCAGCAGTCCCTGGGCCAGCGTAGCCCCTCCCAGACCGTAATCTATATAAGGGACTGTCTGAGGTAACCTATTCCTCTTTCTTTCTGCTCATGGCAGAGCACACAAGATAAGTATTTCATGTACCTTTATTATTTACAAGATAGGTGTTTCATGTACCTTTATTGTTTGATTGTATAAATGGTCTCTGATACCGAGTGCCCCGGTGTCGGGTGATTTTGTTCAGTCTTGACTGATATGTTTGAGGTATTGTGGAACATGGGGAGTTTCCCTGGAATTCCTCCCTGATACCGAATGCCCCGGTGTCAGGTATTTTGTCGGAATTGATTGTTCTGTAGTTTTTGGAAGATGTGGAATACTGGGGGTTCTCCCTGCTATCCCCCGTTTCTGCGCTTTATTTCTGTCTGCCTGACACCGGAGCGGTGTCAGGCAGATATGTTTGAGAGGCCACGTTTGTTTGTTTCCAATTCTTTGATTCTTTGCTCAGTTTTTTTCCCTTTCTTTGACGCCGGAGCACTGGGGCGTCCGTGCGGGATCCGCGCTGTTTTTCATTCGCTCCCTCGGCAGGCGCCATGCCTGGGCAACTGTCCCCCCCCCTCCCTCCCCACGCTCCCCTTCGCGCGCTCAGGTGGGGGGCGGGGTCTCCGCCGCGGCCGCTCCTCTCCTCCTCTCCTCTCTTTCGGTGCCTCTCTCGGTATCGAGAGCGAGACGGGGGAGAACGGTTCTCATCGACCGTTCCGTCCCTCACAACCTCGGGCCAATAAGAACTCCAGAGGCCGTAGTCTCGCGAGACTTCGCCTCTGGAGTTAGAATCTCGTCAGGCTCCCCTCACACCGCAGGATGTCCTTCCCAGCGGTGTCGTAGCCAGGAACCTGCTGCTGTTTCACCATGCTTTCAACCACTAGATGGCAGTACATCTTTTCAGATATATATATATAAATATATATATTTCATTCCAATGAATCAATATCAAATAAATAAATAAATAAATAAATTAAATTAAATAATTTAAATAACCGAATCTACAAGATAGATCAATAAATCAATACATTAAATAAAGAAATTATAGCATGTTTATCTCCGGGGAATTTATTCCCTACAACATACTCCTAATAAATAATGTATTAAATAACTATCTAAGGATTGAATGAATAAATACATTTATTATTAATGATATTATTATTAATATATATTATTACTTATAATATATAACTAAATCCATTATTCAATTTTACAAATAATAAATTATAGATGGATTATACAAATTATATATTCATTATATAAATAAATTATACAAATATGTATAAAAAATTGTATTGAATTGTACAAAGATTCTACAATTTAATGAATATCATGGCATTGTTCATGCCGGTACCCCGGATAGGGTGGACACAGTCCTAGGAGGCCAAATCTCAACAGTGTTACACAGTTGCCAAAACTGATCGGTAGACCAATCTTTACGACCATGGCGTCGGTTACCCCCGCCTGCACACCATATGCCCGGACCATCCGGCAACGGTCTACCGCCCCTGAGAAGGGCTGGGCGTTCCAAAACGCTGCCACGTTTCTGTGGCCCTTGACTCCCCGACAGGGGAAGTAAATAATATGTCCCAGGCAGTACCCTACCCGGACTGCCGAACCACTGCCCTCCCAGACTCTGACCGACCCCCGAGCCTCGGGGAGATGCACATGCAGAGGCAGCGATCCGTTAGACGGACTAAGCCAGACCCATTCGTGGACTCTTCCGCGGAGTCTGAGGCGGCTAACACCTTGAGTCTGAGGTTGTAGATGATGAGAATGATGATGAGTGTTAGGGCAGTGGGCACATGGCGCTCTATGACGACGCCAACCCTGTTCCCAGGGTGACACTCTATGGATTCTCGTAGAGAGCCATTATAGATCCGGGGGCGATATGCCATCCACACTCCGATGACTGGGCACCTCCGCCCGAGGTGATCCAATATATCACATAATGGACCCCGAGATCGGTCGAAAAACTCACCGAATCATTTTCAGGGTGTAACCCCCTTCCTTTACCATTTATGGCTGTGCACACTCCCGAGGTGAACCCCATACCCTGGGGGTATCCCACCATACACGGGAAATCCCCCAAGCTGGGAATAGAGAGGTCCTTCGGATCATACAGACCAGGGCCTTGGATCTTTGGGACCTATCACCATCATCCCACACCTTAGTGAGCAGGCCACGCCGCTGAACAGCCGACTGACCTGTCCCAAATCGGGGCTGGGCCCAACGGGCGGTCGCCTCCTGGGATGCGTGGACACTACGGGTCCGACTGGACACCGCCGCTCGAATCTTAACGTGGCTTGTTCCCCAGCTGTCTCACCTAGCCGAATCAGACCCCGGTCCGACCACCGAGGGCAGGCTAGTCGGGATCACACTGATTAAGATATTCCAAGACGGTAGGGCTCTATTCCATCCCGGATGAGCCCAAACGTCATCAAAGTCTAACACGGTACAGTGCCGGTCTATCAGGATTATAGGACCGGAGATGGACCTAGTCCCTCTTTCCTCGGTCTTCAGACCTGAACACCGCCCTAATAGACAACGAATTGCAGGGCCTCTGGTTCACCCAAACGATAGTGGAGACGGACCCGCTCTCCCCGGGTTTCCCCAACAACGTCTTCCTGGTCAGGAAAGGAGGGCGGTTATCGCCCTGTAGTAACTTGAGAAATCTCTCGTAATTACCGTATACAGTGACGACATTCTGCGACACAAAGGGTGAGGTTGATTATCTACTTGGACGACCTACTCTTAATGGCTCGTACCCCTCGCCTGGCGAACGAACACGCCTCCGGGACAGTCCCCCATAGATCACGGGGAATCTATCCTCTCCCCATCTCAGGAGGTAGAGTTTTAGGGTTCTTGGTGGACACCAACCTAGTGCTCCTTCGGCTACCCATGACCACTTGGCCGCCATCTGCACGAGGTCAGTATCGTGCTGGGCTAACGACGGGTATCCTTACGCGGACTGGCTCGCCTGGTCGGCCTGTTTCCGGCGTTAATCCAGGCCATTTGTCCAGCTTCTTTTCACTATCGAGACCTTCAGAGTCTCAGTCCCTACGTCTTTGCCAGGGGCTTCACTGTGCAGACGTCGTCACTCTGGACACGGAAGCCATAATTGAACTACGGTGGTGGTACGTCAGGTCGACAGACGGCACGGCAGGTCCACCTGCAACTCCACGACGGATTCATCTTGGAATAGGTTGCCAACCACCTCGGTTGGGGTACTCGATGCGGTCCCTCGTCCACAGGAGGGGCGTGGCCCACAGCGGAGTCTCTGCTGCACATTCACACGTGGAAATCCTGACGACCGTCTTGCCATCAGGACTCTAATGCCACACACGTCCACCTACGGTGTGTTCTTGCGCATGGACACCGTATCCGCGGTCCAGTACGACCTTCGCTTGGGGGGTCCTTGACTCAAAATCCTAACGGATCTAGCAAGATCTCTGACATTTCTGCCTGGAACGCGACATCGTTCCAGCTGAGAAATGTACCCCAGGCACTTCCGCTATGGTGTTAGATTGGAATTCTCGTTACCCGCCCAATTCCATCGACTGACGACTGCACCGGTCAGTGTTCCTGGCCCTTGCTCCCTTATGGGATCCTTTCTCTCCCCAGTCTGTACGGGGATCTGCACCCTCTATTCACGACGCACGTCCTACTTCTCTTCGCATGGTTGGGTTTTCGGGGTGTCGGTCACGGACAGCGACCTTTTCTTTTATAACGGGGGTTCCACTTGCCTTGATCTAGGCCTTGGGACTAGATATACATTTCGATCATCCGGAGGACTCTGGGTTAGTTGGTGATCAACGACAAGTTAACCTCATGAAGGCGTTCGTCTGAGATGACCAACTACTTGGTGGACTCGTTTGAGTCCGGGAGGTCCTATAGCTCCCCTGCGCCTTCCGCGCTGCGAACTCGGACTACCGCTCCCTTGTAGACTTACTACCGGTGGGATAACACCCATGGTGTACCGACTTAGTAAGCGTTAAGTTTCAACGCCCATCACACCCAGGGTATCAACGCTCTTGGGAGGTGATCAGTGGTCCTGACCATGCGCCAGGACTGGGGGGACAATCTCACTCTGTCGGAGGTTATTGTCGTTTGAGCTACTGCCCCTTCGTGTCTGATTCCGTCAGACGCATATCAGGTGTCACGACGTTGGCCATTCCAGGCGTCGGATCCCGCCTCGGAGAGTCGGGGTTTTCGGGGACTTCATCGTTTTTTTCTACCCGTTCTTCCCCGCACATCGTACTCCGTTGTCTACGGATTTCTTAGTCCTTCACGGTTCCACTGCGATCTTCGCATCTCTTCCTACGCTAAACCTCAGTTTCCGGTTTCCTCAGCTACGCTAGCCAGAGGGGTACGATCAATCATGGAAATGGCAGGGTCTTACGTAACCCCGTTGGGCGCCCACCCCTCCAGAGGAGCGGTGGCTCCTAGGTCATCACCCCGGGCAGCTCCCTATAGGATTTACGGCTAGCGGCGGACTGGTAACCACGATTGCTTTCCGCCAATTCTGCTTGGATCGGAGGAACACATATCTATATCAATTTTGTAGTTGTTTCATTTGTTATCATCTATATATGCATTGTTATAGCTTTGAACTTGCATAAGATATGAGCCTCCTGTCTGAGGTATAATTCGAGATTTTCCTAGCTTGTGACGGAAAATATTGATTATATGAAGACAGGAGGCGAGTATCTTCCCTCCCGACCCAACCCTGTCACGAGGTTGTCTCTCTCTCGTTCTAGACTGTTGAACCACACACCCTGCAAGTCGGAGGCTGGTACGCCCCGGCAGTTCGTTTTCACTAACCCCGTCGGGATTGCTGTTCCGTTTCGATCCATGGGTTTAGTTCACCGCAGATGGAGGCTCCTACTACGTTCCAGATCCGGAGTCGGGATGCCGTTGACTGAATCCGTTGGTCCATGTTCCTGAAGACGACTGACCGGTCGGCTCCGAATGGTTTTGGTTTTCCTATAGTCCCCGTTGGGATGAAGTTGGTCCGGATGAAGTTGGTCCATGTTGGCCTTGTCCTTTCGTTTCCTCCAGATTCAGATGTTGTGTTCCGGTCGGAAGGTTCCCGGCAGCCGCGGAGATGTCTAATTGGACTTTGGGTTCCTGTTTACACTAATTCGCATGAAAAAAGAGGAATAGGTTACCTCAGACAGTCCCTTATATAGATTACGGTCTGGGAGGGGCTACGCTGGCCCAGGGACTGCTGGGAAGGGTAGTTCCTTGAATTTTTTCTTTTAAGTTACAATAAATGTTTACTGTATTTCTGCTATGGGCATTATTAAAGAAAGATAATGCATAAGATACTCGCCTCCTGTCTTCATATAATCAATATTTTCCGTCACAAGCTAGGAAAATCTCGAATTACATAGGATGAAGGTCAGGCAGATTGTACTGTGTGTGGGGGCAATGAAGCAATCACCATCTGAAAGAAGGACCACACACAGGACAATGGCTGCCACCAATCATCTCTATGAGGGATCATAAAATTGTGACAGCAACATCAACAGAGTTGATATTAACCAATCGGGAGCTTTCATCCTCCACCCATTATAAAAACAACTCCACATCAAAATAAAAATGTATGTTCTTCTGTGAAGCCCATCCAGCGCAGGATTTGTATGAATTATCACCGGAGTCCATCCCTGGTCTGCTCTGCATACAGGAATGACATAAACAGATTTGTACATCTGTAAGTATTAAAAGCTGACAAAACCTGAGCACAAGAATAAGAACTGATCCAGAGCCATCCTCTATCCCCCTCACTGTTCTCAGCTCCCCTCACACCACTTCCTGGTCACACTGTGATGATGATACCTGTGTGGAGCTTGGTGATGTCATCACAGTGTGACCAGGAAGTGGTGTGAGACTGTGAGAGGAACTGAGAACACTGAGGGAGATAGAGGCCGACTCTGGATGACTTCTTATTCTTGTGTTTTAGATTTTGTGAACTTTTATGTAAGTGAATTGTTATCTTAAACTCTTCTTCTTCCTCTATAACTCTCCTCTCCTGAGATACTCTGCACTGCTGGAGGACTCTGCTCCTTCCTCTTTAACCACTTAAGCCCCGGACCATATTGCTGCCTAAAGACCCAAGGGTTTTTTACAGTTCGGGACTGCGTCGCTTTAACAGACAATTGCGCGGTCGTGCGACGTGGCTCCCAAACAAAATTGGCGTCCTTTTTTCCCCACAAATAGAGCTTTCTTTTGGTGGTATTTGATCACCTCTGCGGTTTTAATTTTTTGCGCTATAAACAAAAATAGAGCGACACTTTTGAAAAAAATGCAATATTTTTTACTTTTTGCTGTAATAAATATCCCCCAAAAACATATATAACATTTTTTTTTTCCTCAGTTTAGGCCGATACGTATTCTTCTACCTATTTTTGGTAAAAAAAAACGCAATAATCGTTTATCGGTTGGTTTGCGCAAAATTTATAGCGTTTACAAAATAGGGGATAGTTTTTTTGCATTCTTATTTTTTTTTACTACTAATGGCGGCAATCAGCGATTTTTTTCGTGACTGCGACATTATGGAGGACACTTCGGACAATTTTGACACATTTTTGGGACAATTGTCATTTTCACAGCAAAAAATGCATTTAAATTGCATTGTTTATTGTGAAAATGACAGTTGCAGTTTGGGTGTTAAACACAGGGGGCGCTGTAGGATTTAGGGATCACTGTATGTGTGTTAACTAGTGTAGGGGGGTGTGGCTGTAGGATTGACAACATCGATCGAGTCTTCCCTATATAAGGGATCACTCGATCGATGCGCCGCCACAGTGAAGCACGGGGAAGCCGTGTTTACATACGGCTCTTCCCGTTCTTCAGCTCCGGGGAGCGATCGCGACGGAGCGGCTAAAAACAAATAGCCGCGCCGTCGTCTCGGATCGCTCCCCGAGCGGACCCGACCTCCGCATGTACCGGGGGGGGTCCCGATCGGACCCCCCACCCACGTCTAGCAGAGGACGTACAGGTACGTACATGTGCCTGTCCGTGCCATTCTGCTGACGTATATGTACATGAGGAGGTCGGGAAGTGGTTAACTCTCCTCTCCTGAAATACTCTGCTCTGCTGGAGGACTCTGCTCCTTCCTCTAAAACTCTCCTCTACTGAAATACTCTGCACTGCTGGAGGACTCTGCTCCTTCCTCTATAACTCTCCTCTCCTGAAATACTCTGCACTGCTGGAAGACTCTGCTCCTTCCTCTATTTAATTGTCCTCTCCTGAAATACAGTTACATTGCTCTAAATGAGGCCCTTCACATAGTCACATTCCAGCCTCACCCTGTGTAGGAGGAAGTGACCCCTCCCAACTGCATTCTTCCTCAGTGTCAGAGACTTTCAGTTTCGTTTCTCTCTTCTGCTGTCAGCGATGGCGTCTGCTAAACTGAGAGCTGAGCTGGAATGTTCCGTCTGTCTGAACATTTATACAGATCCTGTAAACCTGAGATGTGGACACAACTTCTGCCGGGTCTGTATTGATCGTGTGCTGGATACACAGGAGGGGTCTGGAGGATATTCCTGTCCTGAATGCAGAGAGAAGTTTCCGGATCGGCCTGCACTGCAGAGGAACATAACACTACGTAACATAGTGGAGAATTTCCTGTCTGTTCAACCAGATCAGGAGGAGTCCAAGGTCTTCTGTACTCACTGTGTGGACTCTCCTGTACCTGCTGTTAGATCCTGTCTGCACTGTGAGGTTTCTCTGTGTGATAAACACCTGAGAGTCCACAAAAAGTCCCCAGAACACGTCTTATGTGACCCCACCTTGTCCATGGAGAGCAGGAAATGCTCCGTCCATAAGAAGATCCTGGAGTATTACTGCACTGAGGATAATACTTGTATCTGTATGTTTTGTGTAACTGGAAAACATAAAGGACACCAGGTGGAGATGCTGGATGAGGCTTCCGGGAAGAAGAAGAAGAAACTGAGGAATGTTCTGCAGAAACTTCTGACAAAGAGAATGGAGACGGAGGAAAGAGTCCAGAGTCTGCAGGAACACAGGAGGAAAGTAGAAGAAGAAGCAGCTGGTGACACCGAGAGAGTCACTGTCCTGTTTAGAGATCTCAGGAGACGTCTGGAAGATCTGGAGAAGAGAGTCCTGAGGGAAATCTCCGGGAGGGCAGAGCGGATCTCCATCTCCATCCGGGATCTGGAAATAAAGAAGGAGGAGCTGTCCAGGAAGATGCGTCACATTGAGGAGCTGTGTAACACGGCGGATCCACTGACTGTCTTACAGGAATCAGACACAGGTGACTTGTGTGATACTGAGGATGGAGATAATGAGGACAGAGAGAGACATGAGAAGCTCCTCCATGATGGAGGGGGTCTGGATGTGGCTGGGATATCACACACATTACACACATTATCTGATATAATAAGAGAGGTAAATGTAGACTTCTATATACAGGGAGCTGCAGACATATTACTGGATGTAAATACAACTAATAATTATCTCCATATATCAGATGACAGGAAAACTGTATCCAGGTCAGATAGAAACCAGAATCGTCCAGAAACTCCAGAGAGATTTCAGCGTTATACTCAGGTGTTGAGCAGTCAGAGTTTCTCCTCAGGGAGACATTACTGGGAAGTGGATGTCGGGGGATCAGATGACTGGAGAGTCGGGATGTGTTACCCCAGTATAGACAGGAGAGGAGATCAGTCAGCGATTGGAAATAATAACAATTCCTGGTGTTTCTACAGGAATGATAATAAGTATGCAGTGAGACATGACAGTAATAAGATCCTCTTACCCTCAAATATCTCCAGTAACAGAGTCAGGATATATCTGGATTATGAGGCCGGGCGGATCTCCTTTTATGATCTGTGTGACCCGATCCGACACCTCCACACCTTCACCACCACCTTCACTGAGCCCCTCCATGCTGGGATATATGTATGGGAAGGTTGTATAAAGATCTGTGGGGGGAATCAGGAGATGTGAGAAGTCTGTCCAGAGACTGGTGACATCACAGGAAAAGGGGGGATGAGATTACTGAAAGGATAATTAACTAACCGACTCCTGGAATCACTTCTATTGAACAGTCACTAGGACAAGAAGATTGACACTCTGCCCCTCCCTCACATGTGCCCTCTTTGTGTGGGGTGGCAGCAATGAACAGATTCAGAGGATGCAGTGCGGTCATTGTGACGTGGTCACCTCTCCTCTATTTCCTCTTCCTATTTCATGTACACTGAGGAGTGGTGTCATTGTTGGCGTCATAGTCGGTGTTGGCGGCTCTAAGATGGACATTGCTGTGCAGCATGTTCTCTGGTCTCATGTGTTCTCCATAATGTGTGAGGCTTTATGTAGAATATCACACTCACCCATCGGTGGGGAAGCCGAGCAGGAGACTGAAGAACAGGATGTACTGTGACATACACTTCAGTGCTGCTAACAGTGACACCGACACCACTCTTCAGTGTACATGGAATAGGAGGAGGAAAGAGAGGAGAGGTGACCACATCCTATCCCATCACAGTGACCACACTGCACTCTGTACATCTAGGAGAGGTCACATGAACCCATTTGGGGGGAGGGGACTAGGAAGGACAGAAGTGAGGTCTGGTAGATGGTGGTGGGTGATGAGCTCCATCTGTACTGGGAGGAGTCATGGAGATCGGGGGAGGGGAGAGGGGTAAAGGGTGACAATAGATCAGGTTGGGGTAGGGGCAGATACAAGTTCCCTGGCTGTCATTCTGATCCAATGGCTTCCATAGTCTCTAGGTAACTGACCCAGAACAAGTATTCAGATTTGTCATTTTCAATGAACTTGGATTTCTTCATCTGCTGATTGTTCCAGGTCAGTGTCTGAAAGTACTGAGACAATACCAGAGACAGCCAGGCAAACAGCATTTTCAGAAGGGGTCTAGCATTGTCTTCGCCATAGTCCCCTCATTACAGGTTTCATTAAGGCCCCATGCACACGAGACGCTGCTAAACACGTGTTCAGAGGCATTTGGACAGCTTTTTCAACTGCCCCTGAACACATTCAAAGTTATCCTATGTGTCCATGCACACAGTCACGTTTTTCTGCGTTTTTCGGCAGTTGCGTTTATGCTAGTTTATGCTCGTTTTTTCAGAAGCAAAAAAAATGGGTTCAGACGCAAACATTTTCACGTTTCAGACGCAAAACGCAGCTAAACGTGGCACCCGCGGTTAGCCGCGTTTGCGTTTCTAAGCATTTTTAAAGGTACCCTTTTTTTTCCATCATAAACGCTGATAGACGCAAACGCGGTAAAACATGTGTTTAGATGTGTTTGCATTTGCTTCTCGTGTGCATGGGGCCTTAAAGTCTCAGCATGGGAGTCTCTTGTATTTTTATCATTTTCATTTTACTGAAATACAAAATGCTTAAAAAGAATAATGTGTTTAGATCAACTTTATATAAAAAAAGGTGTTGGGAATATTTCCTCATTTATAAATAATTTTTTATGTCACTTTTTTCTATAACTTGTATATATACTGATAAAACTATTCCCATTGATGACAGGGCGCTTCCATGACACGGTGTCACTGGAAATTCTGGGCTTCCCTATCAGACAGACCAGCAGCAGCTGCTGACTTTTGGGTTGTCTCTCTCTCATTGATCCTCCACACAAAGCTGTATGAAGTAGAGGCGGGGAGGGGGGCGTGTCCTTCCTCTGACTCATCCCGCTGTGTGTGGCCTGAATAGCAGGGGATCAAATTACAGACTTCACAGCACAAAAGTCAGTAACTGGAGGAGTGCTGGAGAACTGACCCAATAGCGCCACCCGCTGTCTGCACTTAGCAAATGTGAAATATTCATAGACAATACTTTATATGTACCTGGGGTAAAATATGTTTTACATTTTCTAATCAGACCTGATCATAATCATTATATAATGAAAAGGTTCAGCAACAGAATTCATTCACCAACTCCAAGGAAGTAACAACCACACCTCTAGTGTTTATAATTAAAGGGGTTGTAAAGGTTTGTTTTTTATTTTCTAAATAGGTTCCTTTAAGCTAGTGCATTGTTGGTTCACTTACCTTTTCCTTTGATTTTCCTTCTAAATTATTTTTTTTTCTTTGTCTGAACTTCTCACTTCCTGTTCCTCCTTAGTAAGCTTGCCCCCATCACCCGATCCGTTCTGGCTGGGGGTTAGTCAGCGTGCTCGCCCCCTCGCTTGGGACTACATCCCTGCAGGGAGACGCTGTGAACGTTTACAGCGTCTCCCCGCAGGGATGCAGTCCCAAGGGAGGGGGCGAGCACGTTGACTGTCCCCCAGCCAGAATGGCTCGAATGATGGGGGCAAGCTTACAGGAAGTGAGAAATTCAGACAAAGAAAAAAAAAACATTTAGAAGGGAAATAGAAGAAAAAGGTAAGTGAACCAACAATGCACTAGCTTAAAAGGAACCTATTTAGAAAATAAAAAACAAACCTTTACAACCCCTTTAATGCATTGGGAGGAAACCCATCAGAGAGAGGAGTTTGTGCAGATGGTGTTGTATCAATAAAGTTGATTGTCAGACTGGAATCCTGAGTGTGACTACTGATTTCTTTGTAATTGGTGAATATTCGGCTTGGATGAACCCAAAGATCGACCCAACGTATCTCCAGTCCTGATTTCATGATTTAAAGGAAAGTACAATGGTTTATGGTTCTATAATAAAACATTTTTAAACATTTATAATCTGATCCGTGTATTTGTTTTCATTTGTATAAAATCTTTATTTTAAAAATGTAAAGGGAGCAACCATGACACTCAGGCCGCGTACACACGATCGGTTAAACCGATGAGAACGGTCTGATGGACCATTTTCATCGGTCCAAACTGATCGTGTGTGGGCGCCATCGGTTATTTATCCATCGGTTAAACCGATAGAAAAAAAAACTTTTGTTTGTAGGCACGTCCATCGGTTAAAAATCCATTCATGTTCAGAATCAAGTCGACACATGCTTGAAAGCATTGAACTTCATTTTTTTTAGCACGTCGTTGTGTTTTACGTCACCACGTTCTGACACAATAGTTTTTTTAACCGATGGTGTGTAGGCACGACTGACCATCAGTCAGCTTCATCGGTTAACCGATGAAAACGGTCCATCAGACCGTTCTCATCGGATGGACCGATCGTGTGTACAGGGCTTTAGTTTATAAGTCATGCTGTTTTGTTTGTGGTCTCCAGACTGGACAAGTAGGCTGACTAGGCCCAGTTTGCCATCCAAGTGCTGTCATGTCCATGACATGATGACATTGTTACAAAGATCTAGAGATTGATGGTAAAAATGAATTGGGGTCGGAGAAATCGAAACCTTCAGTCACCTCCCCTTATTACCAATGAATAGATTGTCAGCTCTACCAACACTTTCATTGCAAATTTTTTGCAATGTAAAAAAATTGCAATTTATTTTAATCCACCCAGGAATAGACAAAGCAAATGCAGAAGATACGAATTGTATTTCAAAAACAAATCGGTTCGACATAAAGAATATGACGAAACAAAATTCTCCAATTAACCAAATCATCCAAAATTAAACAAATCAAAAAATTTCCAGCGTGTACATGTCTACCTTCCACGGGCTCAGTGTGCATCTGTACATGATCTCACTGCACTCCCAGAGGTTTGAGTGTGGGTGGACAATCAGCTGCCAGCTCCTGTCTCCACCCACCTGTCTGACCTGCAACATGAAGTCGAGGAGGAGTTTCAAAGCAATCCAGCATCTCTGTAATGCAGGTCTGACAGGTGGCACAATAGAAGAAATGGCAGGAGGTAAGGGCAGTGCTAGGACTCGGGGTTCACAGAACTAGATGCATCTAGTGTACCCTGGCTATGGACACATTGGGCATGAATTACAAATGTAGCGCTACCCCCTCAGGAGCCGCTGGTTAGATTTGGGATCGGCATATTTAAGTTACCTCTGCGATGTGTCTAGGGGTGATGATGGTGATGAGAGCAGTAACGGAATGTCCAGACTGTTGGTTGACATTTTCAATGCTTTATTTCTGGTCCAATATGACCAACAGTCAACTTGAGGTAGATAGCATAGATTGGTGAAAAGAGAATTAACTTCACAGATTCAGGCTATGGATAGAAGAAGCAGTCCTGCCTCCAATAACTTCACTTGTCACGTCGCCACTCCAGCCAGAGTGGGTAAAGTGCCCCTGGACAGACCCCTCTCACAGGCCTGGCAGCCAGAGCGTCACTTAGAGATTTCTAGGGGGGTCTCTGCCACAGACCCGGCTCTATTGGATTTCCTGGATTGGTAGAAGAGAAGGTAGAAGAGACCCCTGCCACAGGCCCAATGTATCAAGAGTGTGAATAGTAGAGCGAACCCTCCCCGTTAATGATCAGCCTGAATCTCCCTCAGGTAGACTTCTAGTCCTTGAGTCACCGACTGACAGTTTGCAGCATACAACCCACCAGTGTCCGGCCACCCAGATCCCCGATGGTTCGTCTAAGCCCTGTTGGATCACCTGCCTCCGGGTTCACCTCAGACCGACTCCCCATCGAACAGCACAACTCGCTTGGGATCTTCTTGGTGAGGGATGGGAACCCAGTCAATCACTGGGGCACCTTTTCAGCATCAGTCGCTCCGGGCAATGAGGGCCCACAGTCAGGATCTCCGCATAGCACGTGTGCCCCGGCCTGGTAGGTCATATCGCCCGGGGCCTGTGACGTGCGCACACCCCAAAGGTGGGTGCCGCACCTGGAACCAGGATTCCGCGAAGAACCCCGAACCACGGCTTCCGCCACAGAAATACCCCTCCCCTGCATGCCCCGCGAGGGAAAACTCTTCTCATTGGCTGCTGGGAAGAAGCGGCTCCGCCTGGACCCCTCTGGCGCCACCTGTCATCCAGAGATGAAACGGCATCTCTGGAGCCAGAGAGACCCCACAGGACAGTTCAGGGCTGGCGACAGCCACATTTAAATAAATCAACATGGATGAGAGCAAGTAAGTCTCTCATCCCACTAAATTTAACAATAGCACCTGTACTGATAAGTACACAGGCGCTACACACTCCCCCCACTTGAAATGACACTGTCCCCAGTGTCCTAAGGCATTCAAGCCTGAATGCCAGCCTGGATCTACTAAAACAGTAAAGGAAAGTAGGAAAAGAGGAGATAAACATTTGCATAACTTTAAAGTACAAATATTAGTTTCCTGCAGTAAGAACTATGGTATTACACAATACTACAATAACATACACATCCCTATCTATCAATTCTGCCCCAGTCTCCGACAGCGTTGATAGTAGGTGGGTCCAAAAACCTGAAGAAAAAAATAAAAGAACATACATACAAAATATATATACTCTAATATATTAATAATTTTTACTATTTACAACCTCCAAGGTCAGAGTTCAAACTGCACCCACTCGTCAGAGGAGTGACATTTCCCTTCCTCCCAGGGAGTTTAACCATAATAAGTGCTGAGCATTTCTCTTACTCTGAGCTGCAAGAAAATAAAACACAAAATACACATTGAAGTCCTGCAAAAAAAAAAAACATTGCAGAACGCCGCCCCCTAGCGGTCAGTGCGCTGGTACTACATGGCAGTCCAATATTCATTTTAACTGCTTGCCGACCTGCCGCCGCCATTCTACGGTGGCAGGTCGGCTCTCCTGCGCGAGAGCCCGTCAATCTACATCGGCTCTCTCGCAGGCTACCAGGGGCGCGCTACCAGGGGCTCGCCCCCGACTCCCGTGTGCGTGCCTACGGTGTGCGATCGCCGCCGGGCACACGCGATTGCTCGTTACAGAGCGGGGACCGGGAGCTGTGTGTGTAAACACACAGCTCCAATTCCTGTCAGGGGGGGGAATTCTGATCTTCTGCTCATACAACGTATGAACAGAAGATCAGTGGTTTCCCCTAGTGAGGCCACCCCCCCCACAGTAAGAACACACCCAGGGACATACTTAACCCCTTCCCCGCCCCTAGTGTTAACCCCTTTACTGCCAGTGGAATTTTTATAGTAATCCAATGCATTTTTATAGCACTGATCGCTATAAAAATGCCAATGGTCCCAAAAATTTGTCAAAAGTGTCCGCCATAATGTCGCAGTACCGAAAAAAATCGCTGATCGCCGCCATTACTAGTAAAAAAAATATTAATAAAAATGCCATAAAAATACCCCCTATTTTGTAAACGCTATAACTTTTGCGCAAACCAATCAATAAACGCTTATTGCGATTTTTTTTAACAAAAAATATGTAGAAGAATACGTATCAGCCTAAACTGAGGAAAAAAAAAGTTGTTTTATATATTTTTGGGGGATATTTATTACAGCAAAAAGTAAAAAATATATTTTTTTTTCAAAATTGTCGCTCTATTTTTGTTTATAGCGCAAAAACTAAAAACCGCAGAGGTGATCAAATACCACCAAAAGAAAGCTCTATTTGTGGGGAAAAAAGGACGCCAATTTTGTTTGGGAGCCACGTCGCACGACTGCGCAATTGTCAGTTAAAGCGACGCAGTGCCGAATCGCAAAAAGTACTCTGGTCTTTGACCAGCAATATGGTCCGGGGGTTAAGTGGTTAAAACACAAAGCAGGAGAAGGGAAATGTAGAAGATGACATCTTCTTTGTTAAAGTCATTCCTGATGTTGGGAAGAAGCTGGCAGGCCCCACTCTAACTGGCTGAAACCACCCCAACCCGAAGTTCTTCACCTGTACAATGATGCGGATCCGGAGAGGTAGGTAAAAAAAAAAAAACTTGAGTGGGGGCGAGTAATCTTGTCCAAGTCTTCTTAAAAAGTAACAAATTTAGTAACACAGGCATGGGACCTATTTGTGGAACCGAGGGTCAGGCAATGAGACAATGTCACCTCGGGCACTTGTGGAAGTCACCGAGAAAACCTGGTCATCTTTCAAAGGGCATTTCAAGACCACTCGGTTACGAAAAATATGACGGCCCCAACTCCACTCCTTGAGACAGTCCTCCAAGCTCTTTCCCACACAAATAAGAGCGTACGGCGTCTCACGCTCTTCTTTTGGAACATTCAAACGTTCCCATATGGCCTCACGGTACCATCCCTCTCTCTCCTGGTCAATTTGGTAAAGGAGAGGGGGTGGCACATACGGGTATTCCCATCCGTACTTGGCGGCAACCTTCTGTATCACCACGCGCTGCAGCCTGGCTAAGTTGGGCAGCATGCGTGGGTCTCCGCGTCCCGGCAGCACAATAGCGTCTGGTGCCCGTCTGAGAGCAGGCACAGCAGGGGGCAGGGGAGCGGTGAGGGTAAGGGTAGAAACAGACTCACCCTCTCCCCAGGTCAGCTGCGGGACTTTCGGATATGGGGAGCTGGGCCCAGTAGGTGCACTCCAGCCGGAGCGTTCCTTCCGTCTTGTACGGGGGGCTCGAAATCCTCCATAGCCCTGTGACTCCGGGAACGTAGGCTCAAACAAATGGTCAATGGTCTCATTGTCGGAAAGTGACTCCAGTTCTGAGGAGTCGTACTCCTCCGCGGGCAAGTAACCGCAGGCCTTAGAGGAGTCCTTTGGCCAATCTGGTAAACAGCGACGGGCAGGTAGGCCTGGATCGCAGCCACGGGAGGCCTGTGCCCTCGCCAATAGCAGCACGCCACACGGAGACCGCTGTGGTTGTGGTGGTCTCCGGTTCAATCTCGGGCCGCGCACTGGTCACACTGGTCGGGTCATAGTCTATATCCATCTTGTCTATTGGGCTTACCTCCGGAGAGCAGGGTCAAGGTAGACGAGACGGTGATGACCTCTGAACTTGTAGCCTCCGGTTCCACGATCTCCACCGACAGGGAGGGTTACGGCCGCGGGGTCTCCTCCTCCGCGGTAACGATCCCGGAGATCCAATTCACCCTATACTCACAGGGAGTTTTAGCAGGTGGCTTCACTGTGAATAGGTAGGCCCGGCATCGGTGGCATCGGGCAAAGGGGTAGGATCTGTATGGCCAACGCCTCGCAGCGCGGGCAGGATTGTCCAAGGGCCCCTTGGATCCTCCACTCGAGAATAGAACAAATTGTCCTTCCGTACTCATCCAGATCCCCGTATCAGTGAGGGGTACTCCGGATGCGGCAGACATGGTGGAGACTCCCGGTGTGGTTGTCAGGGGTCTCAGTCGCTGAAAAAACGCGGACGGCAACAAGGAAGCAGACACCTTTGCACGTGGCAGTCTCTCTCGCAGGTGGGCAGCAACTACTGGTTTGGCACGAAACTTCTCCCCTATGTCTCACGCAGGGGTGGGTTACTCCTTCCACTTGAAGACTTGTCTGGGCACGTTGCAGGCACGCACTCCGCTGTACGTACGCCCAGGCTTTGGCTTTCTGAGGTTAACTCCCTCCTTGCCACACAGTTCAGCACACAACACTCCTTGCTCTCAATAATGAACTTGAACTCACGGTTCCGTTGCCAGAGGTAACAGCCGAATCCCGGACGAGCCCCCACGTGTAGCGCTACCCCCTTAGGAGCCGCTGGTTAGATTTGGGATAGGCGTATTTAAGTTACCTCTGCAATGTGTCTAGGGGTAATGATGGTGATGAGAGCAGTAACGGAATGTCCAGACTGTTAGTTGACTTTTTCAATGCTTTATTTCTGGTCCAACATGACCAACAGTCAACTTAAGGTAGATAGCATAGATTGGTGAAAAGAGAATAAACTTTACAGATTCAGGCTATAGGTAGAAGAAGCAGTCCTGCCTCCAATAACTTCACTTGTCATGTCGCCACTCCAGCCGGAGTGGGTAAAGTGCCCCTGGACAGACCCCTCTCACAGGCCTGGCAGCCAGAGCATCACTTAGAGCTTTCTGGGGGGAATGGGTCTCTGCCACAGACCCGGCTCTATTGGATTTCCTGGATTGGTAAGAGACCCCTGCCATAGGCCCAATGTATCAAGAGCGTGAATAGTAGAGCGAATTCTCCCCGTTAATGATCAGCCTGAATCTCCCTCAGGTAGACTTCTTGTCCTTGAGTCACCGACTGACAATTTGCAGCATACAACCCGCCAGTGTCCGGCCACCAAGATCCCCAATGGTTTGTCTAAGCCCTGTTGGATCACCTGCCTCCGGGTTCACCTCAGACCGACTCCCCATCGAACAGCACAACTCGCTTGGGATCTTTTTGGTGAGGGATGGGAACCCAGTCAATCACTGGGGCCCCTTTTCAGCATCAGTCGCTCTGGGCCATGAGGGCCCAGAGTCAGGAACTCCGCGTAGCATGTGCACCCCGGCCTGGTAGGCCATATCGCCCGGGGCCCGTGACATGCGCACACCCCAAAGGTGGGTGCCGCACCTGGAACCAGGAACCCGCGAAGAACCCCGAACCACGGCTTCCGCCACAGAAATACCCCTCCCCAGCATGCCCCGCAAGGGAAAACTCCTCTCATTGGCTGCTGGGAAGAAACGGCTCCGCCTGGACCCCTCTGGCGCCACCTGTCATCCAGAGATGAAACGGCATCTTTGGAGCCAGAATGACCCCACAGGACAGTTCAGGACTGGCGACAGCCAAATTTAAATAAATCAACATGGATGAGAGCAAGTAAGTCTCTCATCCCACTAAATTTAACAATAGCACCTGTACTGATAAGTACACAGGCGCTACACAAAATTAGCATTTTTCCAGAACAGTTACATTGTTCTAAATGAGGTCCTTTTATTATCTCTGTCAATTCATACAACTAGTCCTATGAATACAGAAGCTACAGCTCAGCCTCACCCTGTGTAGGAGGATGTGACCCCCTCCTAATTGCATTCTTCCCCGATGTCAGAAAGTTTTAGTTTCATTTCTCTCTTCTACTGTCAGCGATGGCGTCTGGTGATCTGAGAGCTGAGCTGGAATGTTCCGTCTGTCTGAACATTTATACAGATCCTGTAATGCTGAGATGTGGTCACAACTTCTGCCGGGTCTGTATTGATCGTGTGCTGGATACGCAGGGGGGGTCTGGAGGATATTCCTGTCCTGAATGCAGAGAGAAGTTTCCGGATCGTCCTGCACTGCACAGGAACATAACACTACGTAACATAGTGGAGAATTTCCTGTCTGCTCAGCCAGATCAGGAGGAGTCCGGGGTCTTCTGTACTTACTGTGTGGACTCTCCTGTACCCGCTGTTAGATCCTGTCTGCTCTGTGAGGTTTTGCTGTGCGATAAACACCTGAAAGTCCACAAAAAGTCCCCAGAACACATCTTATGTGACCCCACCTTGTCCATGGAGAGCAGGAAATGTTCTGTCCATAAGAAGATCCTGGAGTATTACTGCACTGAGGATGATACCTGTATCTGTATGTCTTGTTTTATGATTGGAGGACGAAAAGGACATAAGATGGAGTCACTGGATGAGGCTTCTGAGAAGAAGAAGGAGACACTGAGGAATGTTCTGCAGAAACTTCTGACAGAGAGAGAGGAGACGGAGGAAAGAGTCCGGAGTCTGCAGGAACACAGGAGGAAAGTAGAAGAAGAAGCAGCTGGTGACACCGAGAGAGTCACTGTCCTGTTTAGAGATCTCAGGAGACGTCTGGAAGATCTGGAGAAGAGAGTCCTGAGGGAAATCTCCGGGAGGGCAGAGCGGATCTCCATCTCCATCCGGGATCTGGAAATAAAGAAGGAGGAGCTGTCCAGGAAGATGCGTCACATTGAGGAGCTGTGTAACATGACGGATCCACTGACTGTCTTACAGGAATCAGACACAGGTGACTTGTGTGATACTGAGGATGGAGATAATGAGGACAGAGAGAGACATGAGAAGCTCCTCCATGATGGAGGGGGTCTGGATGTGGCTGGGATATCACACACATTACACACATTATCTGATATAATAACAGAGGTAAATGTAGACTTCTATATACAGCGAGCTGCAGACATATTACTGGATGTAAACACGGCTGGTAATAAGCTGCATATATCAGATGACAGGAAAACTGCATCCAAGTCAGATAAATACCAGAAGCGCCCAAAAACACCAGAGAGATTTCAGTATTATTCTCAGGTGATAAGCAGTCGGAGTTTCTCCTCAGGGAGACATTACTGGGATGTGGATGTCGGGGGATCAGATAAATGGATAGTCGGGATGTGTTACCCCAGTATAGACAGGGAAGGATGGTGGTCAGGAATTGGAAAAAATAACAAGTCCTGGGGGTTGTACAGGGCTGATAATCATTTTGGGCTGATACATGATGGTGATGAGGTGCCCTTACCCCCCAATATCTCCAGTAACAGAGTCAGGATATATCTGGATTATGAGGCCAGACAGATCTCCTTTTATGATCTGTGTGACCCGATCCGACACCTCCGCACCTTCACCACCACCTTCACTGAGCCCCTCCATGCTGGGATATGGGTAGCGAGAGGATGTATAAAGATGTGGGCGGGGGAATCGGGAGATGTGAGGACTCCTCCCAGAGACCGGTGACATCACATGGAGAGGGGGATGGAACTGGAGGGAAAAAATGGGGGGGGGGATATCTCCAAACCCCTAAAGAGAAATGCCCACATCCGAGCATGGACAATACCATAAATCTATGAACTCTATAAATCTAGATTATCTAGTCAGGTGTCCAAAAGATGGCAAAGTACAAAAGGTGAGAAGCCCTAGTTAGTATATATATTGTGACTCCAAAAGAGTTTCTGTATTTCAAGTGATATGACGTGCATCCAGTATAGTGTATGTTGCTATACTGCAGGAAGGCATTTCTCTTTGGGAGCGGTTGAAGATATTCCCCACGGGCCCCCCGGGCTACCTATTACAAGCTTTGATACAATATTACAGGGATCAAAATTTCAAATCCTGAGCTACTAGCCAGGCCTCAAGAGTTACTCGCCACCAGTTGCCGCACCTAATTCATACACTGCTCTGCGCCTAATTGCACCCGTAAACACGCCCTCGTAGAATATCTCATGAAATGACAATGTTTTATGCAGAATCAAGTTACAAAATTAAATATTACCAACAACAACTTTAACAAAATGGGACAGGGCACTGGGGGCAGACCAGAGGGACAGGGCACTGGGGGCAGACCAGAGGGACAGGGCACTGGGGGCAGACCAGAGGGACAGGGCACTGTGGGCAGATCAGAGGAAAAAGCGCCCAGAGGCGATTCAGTTCGCATGTGTTGCGCTATACAAGTCATTCATTCATTCATTCATTCAGAGGGACAGGGCACTGGGAGCAGACCAGAGGGACAGGGCACTAGAACTCTTTGAAATTGTATAATTGATCAGTGCTGCTAACAGTGACAGCAACACTATCTTAGGGAGTAGTTCCAAAGTGATTCTGAGCATGCGCACTGGGATGCGTCCACGGGACGGCGCATGCGCCGTTCATTATACATATCTGTCTGGCGCTCGGCCCATCATTTGCATGGGGTCACGCCTCATTTGCATGGCTCACGCCCACTTCCACATACGCCGGCTTACGCCTAGGAAACCCAGCGCAGTTTTGGCAGCACTGGCTTTGTGAATACAGTGCTTGCCTCTCTGCGATGCGTCGGCGTAGCGTAAAGGAGATACGCTACGGCGGCATAAATGTGTGCCGCTGTATGTGAATCCGGGCCTCACTCAACAAATAGACCCTCCAATGCAAATTGGTCTTATGGGGCATATTTATTATTGGCCACCAGATGTCACTCTCCCTCTTCGTCACTCTTCTCATCAATAAAATCTTCTATTCCATATATTCTTCCAGAGAGAACAGCATAACTCCCAACTGTCCCTGATTTCTAGGGACTGTCCCTGATTCGGAACAATGTCCCTCTGTCCCTTTTTCTTCCTTTCATCTAATTTCTAAATTGCTATATTTGTAAATTCCAATATACAAAGTCCCAAACCTCTTTGTAATTGTATAATTGATCAGTGCTGCTAACAGTGACAGCAACACCACTCCTCAGTATATACTGTAGATACTAGTAAAAATATTTCCATTGATGACAGGGCGCTTCCATGACACAGTGTCACTGGAAATTCTGGGCTTCCCTATCAGACAGACCAGCAGCAGCTGCTGACTTTTGGGTTGTCTCTCTCTCATTGATCCTCCACACAAAGCTGTATGAAGTAGAGGCGGGGAGGTGGGCGTGTCCTTCCTCTGACTCATCCCGCGGTGTGTGGCCTGAATAGCAGGAGATCAAATTACAGACTTCACAGCACATAAGTCAGTAACTGGAGGAGTGCTGGAGAACTGACCCAATAGCACCACCTGCTGTTTGCACTTGGCAAATGTGAAATATTCTTATGCTATATTTTATATTTACCTGGGTAATTTTTTTTTTAACATTTTCTAGTTGTTCCAGAACATGATATTATGAATATATGTTCAGCAACAGAATACATTCATCAACTCCAAATAAATAACAGCTGCAATTCTGTTTTCTGGCAATTTAAGTGGAACTTGACTCTCGCAATCAACATGAAACTATGTTTAATCCTTGTGCTGTTGGCATTAACAACTTCAGCCCCGAGCCTCTTTCTGAGATTTGGTGTTTACAAGTTAAAAACAATTTTTTTTTTGCTAGAAAATTACTTAGAGCCCCCAAACATTATATATATTTTTTCTAACACTATAGAGAATAAAATGGCAGATGTTGCAATACTTTTAGTCATACCGTATTTGTGCAGCGGTCTTACAATCACCCATTGCTCCTGGGGCCGCTCTGCCAGGAATTTTATCTGTAACTCTCATTGTTCACTGGCCTGCTGCTCTGGGGTTGGAAAGCACTTGCCCTGTTGCATACCAGCAACCTGGAGGGCTCTAATCCAGTGTTTTATCCAAATATGCTGCCTGACCTCCAGGTAATTATCCACAGACACAGACCTGGTGTATGCTGAAAGGTCGATCTGCAGCAGCCCCGGGAACTCTGATGCCAGATCCATATTTCCACTGGGGTATCCCAATCTTGGAACCAGGTGGAGGTTTTTACATCTTCACAGCCAGGAAGGGTGGGTCTTGCAGGGGTCTCAGAGCTTAAACCTGATCTAGACTATTTGTTAACCACTTCGTTACCGGGCCTATTTTGGCACTGTTCTCCTTTATGTAAAAATCACAATTTTTTTTGCTAGAAAATTAATCAGAACCCCCAAACATTATATATTTTTTTTTAGTAGACACCCTAGGGAATAAAATGGCGGTCATTGCAACTTTTTTTCTCGCACGGTATTTGCGCAATAATTTTTCAAACGCCTTTTTTTAGGGAAAAAAACAGTTTCATGAATTAAAAAATAACAAAACAGTAAAGTTTGCCCAATTTTTTTGTATAATGTGAAAGACGATGTTACGCCGAGTAAATAGATACCTAACATGTCACGCTTTAAAATTGCGCACACTCATGGAATGGCGCCAAACTTCGGTACTTAAAAATCTCCATAGGCGACGCTTTAAAAAATTTTACAGGTTACTATTTTTGAGTTACAGAGTAGCTCTAGTGATAGAATTGTTGCACACGCTCTAACGCACGTGATGATACCTCACATGTGGGGTTTGAACGGTGTTTACATATGTGGGCGGGACTTGCATGCGCGTTCGCTTCTGCACGCGAGCGACCGGGACAGGGGCGTTTTAAATTTTTTTTTTTATTATTTTATTTTATTTTTTTACTTCATTTTTTTATTTTTACACTTTTTTTGACATTTTTTTTTTTTGATCACTTTTATTCCTATTACAAGGAATGTACACATCCCTTGTAATAGGAATCACTGTGACAGGTCCTCTTTATGGAGAGATGTGGGGTCAATAAGACCCCACATCTCTCCTACAGGCTTAGAAGCATGAAATCGGTGAAAAACATTTCACCGATTACATGCCGACAGCCGCGATTGCGGCTTTGTTTACTTCCGGGTACTGGGCGTGACGTCATAACGTCGCGCCCGGCCCTCCGACGGTCATAGAGATGACTGTGACCGTCTGCTCACCAGTCATCTCTATAGTTCAGCAACGCGCGCTGGCCGATTCGCTCTCCGGGCCCCCGATGGCACGGGAGAGCCCGGAGAAGCACCGGATGGCGGCGGGAGGGGGGGACGTCCCCTCCCGCTGCATAGAAGAACGATCGAGCGGCGGAACCGCCGCTTTGATCGTTCTTCTGGTGCACAGAATCGCCGGCTGAAGACAGAGATATCTGAATGATGCCTGCAGCTGCAGGCATCATTCAGATATCACCACTCAAAGTCCAGGACGTCCCAGGACGTCCTACGGATCTGAAGTGGTTAAGGAACTGGAAGGAACAGTATCTGGAAAGGGCATACAGTAAACTGCTAGAATGTGTTCAGTGTAAACTTCGGAGATTGCCGTCCCCAAACCTGAAGTGCTGACAACAGGGCAGAGCCCTGCTAACCTCTACCCAGCACCAACAGTGGCTTCAGCCTTCTTGAGAGAAGAGGTAGTCAGCCTTTCTCCCACAACACTGACAGGGGCATTGGATTTTTTTGCCAGCAGCATCTATAGAGTTACAACAAACTTCTCCAGCTGAAGCGCTGGCAACCGAACAGAGGGTCCAAGACCTCGGTTCCACACTTTTAGCAATTCCACAGACTGGGGATTTAATAGACATTTCTGAAGAGGAGGAACCATCTAGTAAATCCCCAGCAGAAGACCCTTGCTCCACACCCGTGGCAGTTTGAGAGGCCCGAGGTGAGGAGGTGGTGTTTCTTTTTCCCCAGTGGATTTCAGAGATGCAGGGAGGGGAAGCTGCCATTCCCCCTCCCCAACAAGGATTTGTGAACCTGGGAGACAATAAAAGAGAAAGGGAGTTTCAGCAGCAGAAGGCACCCCTGAATTATGACACCAACCCAGCTTGAGTGCTGGCAACCGGACAAAGGGTCCAAGACCTCTGCTCCACACCTGAAGACATTCTGGAGGCCCAGGGTGAGGAGGTGGCAGTCTGTCCCGAGCTGCAGATCAGGATCCAAAGAGAGAATGCAGTCGTAACGTCACAACTGCAGCTTGATCTGGTGTCAGTGGAAGGGCCTGTGGTCTCCATTAACATAAAACCAGCAGAAGTGCTGGCAACAGGGCAGAGTGCTACCAACCTCTGCCCAGCACTGGCAACAACTACAGAGTTCCAGGGAGCTGGGGCAGTCGGCCTCTCTCCCAACAGTTAGTTGGAGTAGATTATGTAGGGAAGCTCCTATGCCCAGCTGAACTGCTGGCAACGGGACAGAGCGCTGCTGGCCTCTGCCCTCCACTAAAAAACAATGGATTTCCCCAGGAAAAGTCCTAGTAGGACAAAATGCGTCGGGCCAGGTACACCGCTTTTATTCATCTGTGATCACTTTTTAACATATGTATGATGGGTTTTTTTTTCAATAAAAACCCACCTTTTTTGACCTGCACTATTGGAAGCCCCCCTTTTTTCTTTTCATGTTCTTGTGGATGTTTTTTTTTTCCATCTGGTCATCGTCACCCCAGTTTGTGGCTGTCACCATCAAGATTTCACTGAACATCTCTGGATTTCCTCTTGGGTCGTTTGGTCTGTTCACAGATCAGGGGAATCCATGCCTGACTGATTCTTGGTCGGGAGCAGCTGGGTCCAACGGTTCCATTCGTGGCTACCTCCATCCAGATTCCATTGAGAGGCTTCTTGAGTCCCCCCCAGATCTCTTGGATTGTCCGGTCCACCTGCCGATTGGGAATATTCATGTCTGATTGATCCGTTGTCGCTGACAGTCGGGTCCAACGGTTTCGGTAGGCGTGTTTAGTCATATCATTTATTTGAAGGCGTGTTCCTTATGACGGTCCATACAGCCACTATGACATCCTCATCGTGAGAACCACTATCCATTTGTGACGGACATTGTCACTATACAAGCTGCACTGTGTGGACTTATTTTTGTTTCTCACTGTTTATTTTTTCCTATTGGGTTTAGATTGCTAGTGATTTTTATATATTTCACGGTTGCTTAATTTTAGCGCTACATATTTTACTCCAAAAATAAACTCTCAGGCCCAGATTCACAAAGCACTTACGCCGACGTATCTCGAGATACACTGCGTAAGTGCAAATATGCGCCATCGTATCTATGCGCCGGACCCACATACTAAGATACGCCTAAAAACAGGCTTCATCCGGCCGACGTAACTTTCCTATGCCGGCGTAGAGTGGGCGCATATTTACGCTGGACGCATTTGGCGCTCCCATTGATTTTCTATTCAAATATGCAAATGAGGTAGATACGCCGATTCACGAACGTACGTGCGCCCGACACAGTGCGCGTAAAGTTCTACGTCCGGCGTAAAGTTATGCCCCATAAAGGAGGTGTAACTCAGCAGCATCCATGCAAAGGGCTGCACCAGGGAACACAAGCCGACGTATTTTACGTTGGACGTGAATATGACTAGGCGTAGGTTACGTTCACGCCGTAGGCAGTGATCTGACATATCTTAGGGAGTAGTTCCGACGTGATTCTGAGCATGCGTACTGGGATGCGTCCACGGGACGGCGCATGCGCCGTTCATTATACATATATGTCTGACGCTCGGCCCATCATTTGCATGGGGTCACGCCTCATTTGCATGGCTCACGCCCACTTCCACATACGCCGGCTTACGCCTAGGAAACCCAGCGCAGTTTTGGCAGCACTGGCTTTGTGAATACAGTGCTTGCCTCTCTGCGTTGCGTCGGCGTAGCGTAAAGGAGATACGCTACGGCGGCATAAATGTGCGCCGCTGTATGTGAATCCGGGCCTCACTCAACAAATAGACCCTCCAATGCAAATGGGTCTTATGGGGCATATTTATTATTGGCCACCAGATGTCACTCTCCCTCTTCGTCACTCTTCTCATCAATAAAATCTTCTATTCCATATATTCTTCCAGAGAGAACAGCATAACTCCCAACTGTCCCTGATTTCTAGGGACTGTCCCTGATTCGGAACAATGTCCCTCTGTCCCTTTTTCTTCCTTTCATCTAATTTCTAAATTGCTATATTTGTAAATTCCAAAAGCCAATATAAAGGAATAGTAATAGTAAAAATAGTGGTAAAAAAGCACTTAAGTGTTTAACCAACCATTTTTTCACGCAAAAGTGCTGAATCCCCGCACATCCCCCGCCCGGTCCATAGAAAAGCATTCTTGAGCGACACTGCAGCTACTATTGCTAATTTGCTAAGCAACAATATCTGCAGAGTCGCTCAACAAAGCTTTTCTATGGGGCAGGCAGGAGAAGCCACTTACCCCCCCAGTATAAAGCTCCCCTCACCCCCTAGCCCCCATCCCAGTACATAGAGCCCCCCAGTACAGTGCTCCCCCCAACCTCCTAGCCCTCCCCTAGAACAGAGCTCAACCATCCTTACATTCTCCACTACAGAGCATCCCCTAGCCTTCCCAGAAGAGAGTCCCTCACCTCCTAGCCCCCCCCCACCACAGTACACAGAGCTCCTCCTTTCTCCAAACCTTTAGTACATAGAGCTCCTCCTTCTTTTCATCCACCAGTGCAGAGCTCCCCCACCCCGTAGCCCCCCAAAACAGAGCTACCCCCAACCACTAGTCCCCCCCAATACACAGTGTTCCCCCTTTCTCCAAACTTTCAGTACATAGAGGTATCCTCCTCCTCCCATCCACCAGTGCAGAACTCCCCCCACCCCGTAGCCCCCCAGAACAGAGCTGCTTCCACCCACTAGTTCCCCCCAGTACACAGAGCTCCCCCTTTTTCCAAACCTGCAGTACATAGAGCTCCCCCTTCCTTCCATCCACCAGTGCAGAGCTCCCCCCACCCCGTAGCCCCCCAAAACAGAGCTACCCCCACCCACTAGTCCCCCAGTACACATAGTTCCCCCTTTCTCCAAACCTGCAGTACATAGAGTTTCCCTCCCTCCTCCCATCCACAAGTGTAGAGCTCCCCCCACCCCGTAGCCCCCCAGAACAGCGCTAACCCCACCCACATAGTTCCCCCTTTCTCCAAACCTTCAGTACATAGAGCTCCCCCTCCTCACATCCACCAGTGCAGAGCTTGCCCCACCCCGTAGCCCCCCCAAAACAGAGCTACCCCCAACCACTAGTCCCCCAATACACAGAGCTCCCCCTTTCTCCAAACCTTCAGTACATAGTTATCCTCCTCCTCCCATCCACCAGTGCAGAACTCCCCCCACCCCGTAGCCCCCCAAAACAGAGCTACCCCCACCCACTAGTCCCCCAGTACACATAGTTCCCCCTTTCTCCAAACCTGCAGTACATAGAGTTTCCCTCCCTCCTCCCATCCACAAGTGTAGAGCTCCCCCCACCCCGTAGCCCCCCCAGAACAGCGCTAACCCCACCCACTAGTCCCCCAGTACACATAGTTCCCCCTTTCTCCAAACCTTCAGTACATAGAGCTCCCCCTCCTCACATCCACCAGTGCAGAGCTTGCCCCACCCCGTAGCCCCCCAAAACAGAGCTATCCCCAACCACTAGTCCCCCAATACACAGAGCTCCCCCTTTCTCCAAACCTTCAGTACGTAGTTATCCTCCTCCTCCCACCCACCAGTGCAGAACTCCCCCCACCCCGTAGCCCCCCAGAACAGAGCCGCTTCCACCCACTAGTTCCCCCAGTACACAGAGCTCCCCCTTTTTCCAAACCTGCAGTACATAGAGCTCCCCCTTCCTTCCATCCACCAGTGCAGAGCTCCCCCCACCCCGTAGCCCCCCAAAACAGAGCTACCCCCACCCACTAGTCCCCCAGTACACATAGTTCCCCCTTTCTCCAAACCTGCAGTACATAGAGTTTCCCTCCCTCCTCCCATCCACAAGTGTAGAGCTCCCCCCACCCCGTAGCCCCCCAGAACAGCGCTAACCCCACCCACATAGTTCCCCCTTTCTCCAAACCTTCAGTACATAGAGCTCCCCCTCCTCACATCCACCAGTGCAGAGCTTGCCCCACCCCGTAGCCCCCCCAAAACAGAGCTACCCCCAACCACTAGTCCCCCAATACACAGAGCTCCCCCTTTCTCCAAACCTTCAGTACATAGTTATCCTCCTCCTCCCATCCACCAGTGCAGAACTCCCCCCACCCCGTAGCCCCCCAGAACAAAGCTGCTTCCACCCACTAGTCCCCCCAGTACACAGAGCTCCCCCTTTTTCCAACCCTGCAGTACATAGAGCTTCCCTCCCTCCTCCCATCCACAAGTGTAGAGCTCCCCCACCCTGTAGCCCCCCAAAACAGAGCTACCCCCACCCACTAGTCCCCCAGTACACATAGTTCCCCCTTTCTCCAAACCTTCAGTACATAGAGCTCCCCCTCCTCACATCCACCAGTGCAGAGCTCCCCCCACCCCGTAGCCCCCCCCAAAACAGAGCTAACCCCAACCACTAGTCCCCCAATACACAGAGCTCCCCCTTTCTCCAAACCTTCAGTACATAGTTATCCTCCTCCTCCCATCCACCAGTGCAGAACTCCCCCCACCCCGTAGCCCCCCAGAACAGAGCTGCTTCCACCCACTAGTCCCCCCAGTACACAGAGCTCCCCCTTTTTCCAAACCTGCAGTACATAGAGTTTCCCTCCCTCCTCCTATCCACAAGTGTAGAGCTCCCCCCACCCCGTAGCCCCCCAGAACAGAGCTAACCCCAACCACTAGTCCCCCAATACACAGAGCTCCCCCTTTCTCCAAACCTTCAGTACATAGAGGTATCCTCCTCCTCCCATCCACCAGTGCAGAACTCCCCCCACCCCGTAGCCCCCCAGAACAGCGCTAACCCCACCCACTAGTCCCCCAGTACACATAGTTCCCCCTTTCTCCAAACCTTCAGTACATAGAGCTCCCCCTCCTCACATCCACCAGTGCAGAGCTCCCCCCACCCCGTAGCCCCCCAAAACAGAGCTACCCCCAACCACTAGTCCCCCAATACACAGAGCTCCCCCTTTCTCCAAACCTTCAGTACATTGTTATCCTCCTCCTCCCATCCACCAGTGCAGAACTCCCCCCACCCTGTAGCCCCCCAAAACAGAGCTCCCCCCACCCACTAGTCCCCCCAGTACACAGAGCTCCCCCTTTTTCCAACCCTGCAGTACATAGAGCTTCCCTCCCTCCTCCCATCCACAAGTGTAGAGCTCCCCCACCCTGTAGCCCCCCAAAACAGAGCTCCCCCCACCCACTAGTCCCCCCAGTACACAGTGTTCCCCTCTCCTCCCACTCCCCAGTACACAGAGCTATTGCTTCCTCCCATCCCCCAGTACAGAGCTCCCACCATCCCCTAGTTTCCCCCTCCGAATAGATAGATGTACCCCTTCCTCCCCAGTACAGAGCCCCCCCACCACCTCCTAAACCCTCCAGTACACTGAGCTTCCCCCTCCTCCCACTCCCCCAATACACTGATCTCTCTCCTACCAAATCCCCCCTTCCCCAAATACTGCACTCTACCAACCACACCAAGCTTTTGCCAAGTCCTGTCATGCTTGCTTCATCTGAACTGAGGAGGCGCTGTCCTTTTTCAACAGAAACGGCACAGTAAGGTGCTCCAGTGTTTACAACAAGTGGCTAGTGCTGGAGGTGGAGGCACTCCTCTCTGTGAAATGCAGGGAGAAGAGAGCGCCCAGCGTGTTCCCCCGCACCATAAAGCTGCCACCCGGGGCTCGTGTTCCTTCTGCCCCCCCTATGTCCTGACCCTGTTCCCCGATCAGGGATAATTTTTGCCTTAAAGAGGTTGTAAACCTCAGAAAAAAAAAAACCTTTAAGACAAAGGCATAATGAGCTAGTATGCTTTGCATACTATTAGAATGATGCCCTGTAGCAGCGTCCGCACTCCGCTCCCATGGCCAACATCTTTCACCGGAGTTACTTCCGGGTTCGTGTGCTCCGCACGGGTGCCACCAGTCACGGCACGGGTACTGAAGAAACGGTACCTACAGGCAGGGCTGGTGCAAGGATTTTTGACACCCTAGGCGAAACCTCATTTTGCAGCCTCTCCAGCGCCCATTAAATGCAGCCTCTCCAGTGCCCATCAAATGCAGCCTCACCAGCGCCCATTAAATGCAGCCTCTCCAGCGCCCATCAAATGCAGCCTCTCCAGCGCCCATCAAATGCAGCCTCTCCAGTGCCCATCAAATGCAGCCCCAACAGTGCCCATCAAATGCAGCCCCACCAGTGCCTATTAAATGCAGCCTCTCCAGCGCCCATCAAATGCAGCCTCACCAGCGCCCATCAAATGCAGCCTCACCAGCGCCCATTATATACAGTCTCACCAGCGCCCATCAAATGCAGCCTCACCGGCGCCCATCAAATGCAGCCTCACCAGCGCCCATTAAATGCAGCCTCACCAGTGCCCATTAAATGCAGCCTCACCAGTGCCCATTAAATTCAGCCTCACCAGCACCCATTAAATGCAGCCTCACCAACGCCCATCAAATGCAGCCTCACCAACGCCCATCAAATGCAGCCTCACCAGCGCCCATTAAATGCAGCCTCACCAGTGCCCATTAAATTCAGCCTCACCAGCGCCCATCAAATGCAGCCTCACCAGCGCCCATTAAATGCAGCTTCACCAGTGCCCATCACTTGCAGCCTCACCAGCGCCCATTATATACAGTCTCACCAGCGCCCATCAAATGCAGCCTCACCAGCGCCCATCAAATGCAGCCTCACCTGCGCCCATTAAATGCAGCCTCACCAGTGCCCATTAAATGCAGCCTCATCAGTGCCCATCAAATGCAGCCTCACCAGCGCCCATTATATACAATCTCACCAGCGCCCATCAAATGCAGCCTCACCCGCGCCCATCAAATGCAGCCTCACCAGCGCCCATCAAATGCAGCCTCACCCGCGCCCATCAAATGCAGCCTCACCAGCGCCCATCAAATGCAGCCTCACCAGTGCCCTTCAATGAATGTTTGCTTGTTTCCTTTTATTCGGGAGTCGGGACTCAGACACAGTCCTCCGCTGCCGCTGCACCTCTGACACAATGTGCGACGAAGCGGCGCCTGCCTGCTGATGAGGAGACTTACTTGCTGCAGAGAGAAGAGAGAATGAACACCAGTGACTAGGCGCTCTAGACAACAGTGCGCCCTAGGCAGCTGCCTAGTTTGCATAGTGGTAGCACCGGCCCTGCCTACAGGTAATCCTTGTTTTAGGCCTTATTACAGGCTTACCTGTAGGCACTAGTGGTGTAACAGAGTTTACAAGCGTTTTAAGTGGAAGTAATGTACACCTATTGATACTGTAATAAGACTCACCTGTAGGTACAGTGAACATCTCCTGAACTTGCACTGTTTAGGAGATATTCACAGTGGCCCGGATTCAGTAATAATTGCGCTTTTTTTTACGGAGGCGCAGGGCAACGATTTTGCCCTGCGCCCCCGCAATTTTTTTGGCGCTGCCCTCGATTCACGGAGCAGAAGCTCCGTAAATTGCGCGGGCGCGCCGGCAAAATGCCCGGCGCAAGAGCGCGCAATTTAAATGATCCCGTAGGGGGCGGGAATCATTTAAATTAGGCGCGTTCCCGCGCCGATCGTAGAGCGCATGCTCCGTCGGGAAACTTTCCCGACGTGCATTGCGGCAAATGATGTCGCAAGGACGTCATTTGCTTCAAAGTGAACGGCGTCCAGCGCCATTCACGATTCACTTACGCAAACTACGTAAAATTCTAATTTCGCGACGCGGGAACGACGGGTATACGTAACATGGGCTGCCCCTGCTAATAGCAGGGGCAGCCTTGCGCGAAAACCGCCGTACGTAAACGACGTAAATTGCGTACGCAGGGCTCGCGCGACGTTGTGAATCGGTGTTAGTATGCAATTTGCATACTATACGCTGAGCACAACGGGAACGCCACCTAGCGGCCATCGCAAGAATGCAGCCTAAGATATGCGGGCATAAGAGCCTTATGCCGCGCAGATCTTAGGCTGCAGTCGGCGTAACGAGGTTCCTGAATCAGGAGCACTCGTTACGCCGGGGCAAGTGAGCAATTGCGCTGTGTAACCTATGGTTACACAGGCGCAATTGCTTCTTGAATCCAGGCCATTGGGTGCAGCTTGTGACGTCACTGGCGCATGCGTTCTGAAGGGGCGACATACCTGTACCGTTCCTTTAAGGCTCAGTTTCTGGGCTTCCGATGCACATGTGCAGGAGTGATGTCACCGTGGCCCCCGGCCATTCATACGGCTGGAGCCCGCAAACCCAAACAGAAGACCGGGTATAAAGATGGAAGCGCTGGGGATTGGGTTGACACTTTTTCTTCAAGCCAAACCCGAACACTTTCGCGGCGCAGAGCAAAAATATATATTGTTTAGCATACACTATAGGATTGTAACAGACCTTTGGACACCCTTGGGGGGCTCGAAAGAGAATAGTAATGTGGCGCACATAGTGCCCACTCACCCTCCTACAGGGCCCTGTTCTGAGCCATGTTCCTGTCTGAATATTGTGTCCGGGTTTTAGGCGGACTAAAACCCGAACACATGATTCAAAACCCGGGCTGTCCGGGTGAATCCCAGACAGGTGGCAACCCTAAGTCTGGGGAGCCTTGACAGCACTGCGCTGGAGGGCTCAGTATGCAGGTAAGTCTCTTATAAACAGTGGCCTGGATTCAAGAAGCAATTACGCCTGCCTATCCATAGATACGCAGCGTAATTGCTAAGTAGCTCCGGCGTATCGACTTTTCTGTATTCAGAAAGCTCGATACGCCGACTGTAGCCTAAGATACGACTGGCATAAGGCTCTTATGCCGTCGTATCTTAGGCTGCATTCTGACGCTGGCCGCTAGGTGGCGCAACCGTAGTTGTCAGCGTAGAGTATGCAAATTGCATACTCACGCCGATTCACAAACGTACGCACGGCCGGCGCTCGTTTTTTACGTCGTTCGCGTACGGCGCTTCCGTCGTAAGGCTGCTCCTGCTATTAGGAGGCGCAGCCAATGGTAAGTATGGACGTCGTTCCCGCGTCGCGATTTTCAAAATTTGCGTTGTTTGCGTAACTCGTTCGTGAATTCCGCTGGACGCCATTTACGTTCATGTCGAAGCCAATGACGTCCTTGCGACGTCATTTACCGCAATGCACGTCGGGAAGTTTTCCCGCCGGAGCATGCGCAGTACGTTCGGCGCGGGAACGCGCCTAATTTAAATGATCCAAGCCCCCTACGGGATCATTTAAATTACGCGCGCTTACACCGGCCCCTTTTACGAAACGCCGCCGCAAATTACGGAGCAAAGGCTTCGTGAATGAAGAGTAGCTCCAGTAATTTACGGAGGCGTAGCGTAAAAACGGTACGCTGCGCCGCCGTAGCAGTGCGCACCCCTAGTTGAATCTACCCTAGTGCATTTTCCACCCTTTTGGTCTCCTAAATATACCCTTTCAAAGTGTTTTGTGATATCTGCTCAATAAGTGCAAACATATACCTGTTGATCCTGCCAGAAAATGCCATTTTCCTACTGGGAAGGCTATGCCACCAGTTCCTCCTATTTTCCTACTGGGAAGGCTATGTCACCAGTTCCTCCCATTTTCCTACTGGAACGGCTATGTCACCAGTTCCTCCTATTTTCCTACTGGGCACTGGTGACACAGCCAGGGCCTGCCGATGTCTCCTGGAAAGGCTACATCACCTCCAAAATTCACCCTGAGAAGGCTATGTCACCAGTGCCTCACAGATGCCTCTTGGGAAGTCTATGTCACCAGTTTCTCCCATTTTCCTACTGGGAAGGCTATGTCACCAGTTTCTCCCATTTTCCTACTGGGAAGGCTATGTCACCAGTTCCTCCCATTTTTCTACTGGGACGGCTATGTCACCAGTTCCTCCCATTTTTCTACTGGGACAGCTATGTCACCAGTTCCTACCATTTTCCTACTGGCAAGGCTATGTCACCAGTTCCTCCCATTTTCCTACTGGGACGGCTATGTCACCAGTTCCTCCCATTTTCCTACTGGCAACGCTATGTCACCAGTTCCTCCTATTTTCCTACTGGGAAGGCTATGTCACCAGTTCCTCCCATTTTCCTACTGGGAAGGCTATGCCACCAGTTCCTCCCATTTTCCTACTGGGAAGGCTATGTCACCAGTTCCTCCCATTTTCCTACTGGGAAGGCTATGTCACCAGTTCCTCCCATTTTCCTACTGGAACGGCTATGTCACCAGGGCCTCCGATTTTCCTACTGGGAAAGCTACGTCACCAGTTCCTCCCATTTTCCTACTGGGAAGGCTATGTCACCAGTTCCTCCCATTTTCCTACTGGGACGGCTATGCCACCAGTTCCTCCCATTTTCCTACTGGAAAGGCTATGTCACCAGTTCCTCCCATTTTCCTACTGGCAAGGCTATGTCACCAGTTCCTCCCATTTTCCTACTGGGACGGCTATGTCACCAGTTCCTCCCATTTTCCTACTGGCAACGCTATGTCACCAGGGCCACCTATTTTCCTACTGGGAAGGCTATGTCAGCAGTTCCTCCCATTTTCCTACTGGGAAGGCTATGCCACCAGTTCCTCCCATTTTCCTACTGGAAAGGCTATGTCACCAGTTCCTCCCATTTTCCTACTGGGACGGCTATGTCACCAGTTCCTCCCATTTTCCTACTGGCAACGCTATGTCACCAGTTCCTCCTATTTTCCTACTGGGAAGGCTATGTCACCAGTTCCTCCCATTTTCCTACTGGGAAGGCTATGCCACCAGTTCCTCCCATTTTCCTACTGGGAAGGCTATGTCACCAGTTCCTCCCATTTTCCTACTGGGAAGGCTATGTCACCAGTTCCTCCCATTTTCCTACTGGAACGGCTATGTCACCAGGGCCTCCGATTTTCCTACTGGGAAAGCTACGTCACCAGTTCCTCCCATTTTCCTACTGGGAAGGCTATGTCACCAGTTCCTCCCATTTTCCTACTGGAACGGCTATGTCACCAGGGCCACCTATTTTCCTACTGGGAAGGCTATGTCAGCAGTTCCTCCCATTTTCCTACTGGGAAGGCTATGCCACCAGTTCCTCCCATTTTCCTACTGGAAAGGCTATGTCACCAGTTCCTCCCATTTTTCTACTGGGACGGCTATGTCACCAGTTCCTCCCATTTTCCTACTGGGACGGCTATGTCACCAGTTCCTCCCATTTTCCTACTGGGAAGGCTATGTCACCAGTTCCTCCCATTTTCCTACTGGGACGGCTATGTCACCAGTTCCTCCCATTTTCCTACTGGCAACGCTATGTCACCAGTTCCTCCTATTTTCCTACTGGCAACGCTATGTCACCAGTTCCTCCCATTTTCCTACTGGGAATTCTATGCCACCAGTTCCTCCCATTTTCCTACTGGGAAGGCTATGTCACCAGTTCCTCCCATTTTCCTACTGGGAAGGCTATGTCACCAGTTCCTCCCATTTTCCTACTGGGAAGGCTATGTCACCAGTTCCTCCCATTTTCCTACTGGAACGGCTATGTCACCAGGGCCTCCTATTTTCCTACTGGGAAGGCTATGTCAGCAGTTCCTCCCATTTTCCTACTGGGAAGGCTATGTCACCAGTTCCTCCCATTTTCCTACTGGGACGGCTATGTCACCAGGGCCTCCTATTTTCCTACTGGAAAGGCTATGTCAGCAGTTCCTCCCATTTTCCTACTGGGAAGGCTATGTCACCAGTTCCTCCCATTTTCCTACTGGGAAGGCTATGTCACCAGTTCCTCCCAGTTTCCTACTGGGACGGCTATGTCACCAGTTCCTCCCATTTTCCTACTGGGACAGCTATGTCACCAGTTCCTCCCATTTTCCTACTGGGAAGGCTATGTCACCAGTTCCTCCCATTTTCCTACTGGGACGGCTATGTCACCAGTTCCTCCCATTTTCCTACTGGGACGGCTATGTCACCAGTTCCTCCCATTTTCCTACTGGGACGGCTATGTCACCAGTTCCTCCCATTTTCCTACTGGGAAGGCTATGTCAGCAGTTCCTCCCATTTTCCTACTGGGAAGGCTATGTCACCAGTTCCTCCCATTTTCCTACTGGGAAGGCTATGTCACCAGTTCCTCCCATTTTCCTACTGGGAAGGCTATGTCACCAGTTCCTCCCATTTTCCTACTGGGAAGGCTATGTCACCAGTATCCGGGGACATATATTTTTCTATCGGCAAATGGTAAACTATTTTATACGCATAATTTCCTCAAATTATATATACAGTTAGTGGTGTAGCAACAGTTGTCAGCGCCCGGGACAAGGCAAGAAATTTGCACCCCCCCGCCAGACTTTTAGCACTCCGAGTCCCTTCCACTAGTACAGTAGTACTGACCAACTTGATACCTACACTGACCTACCTGAACACTACACTGACCTACCTGATTCCTACACTGACCTACTTTATCCCTACACTGACCACTACACTGACCTACCTGACCACTACACTGACCTACCTGATTCCTATACTGACCACTACACTGACCTACCTTATCCTTACACTGACCACTACGCTGACCTACCTTATCCTTACACTGACCACTACATTGACCTACTTTATCCCTACACTGACCACTACACTGACCTACCTGACCACTACACTGACCTACCTTATTCCTACACTGACCTACCTGATTTTAACACTGACCACTACACTGACCTACCTGATTCCTACACTGACCACTACACTGACCTTCCTGATTCCTACACTGACCACTACACTGACCTACCTTATCCCTACACTGACCTACCTGATTCTAACACTGACCACTACACTGACCTACCTGATTCCTACACTGACCACTACACTGACCTACCTGATTCCTACACTGACCTACCCGAGTTCTACATTGACCACTACACTGACCTACCTTATCCCTACACTGACCACTACACTGACCTACCTGATTCTAACACTGACCACTACACTGACCTACCTGATTCCTACACTGACCACTACACTGACCTACCTGATTCCTACACTGACCACTACACCGACCTTCCTGATTCCTACACTGACCACTACACTGACCTACCTGATTCCTACACTGACCTACCTGATTCCTATACTGACCACTACACTGACCTACCTGATTCCTACACTGACTACTACACTGACCTACCTGATTCCTACACTGACCACTACACTGACCTACCTGATTCCTACACTGACCACTACACTGACCTACCTGATTCCTGCACCCCCCCCCCCCTGCATGAACAGTGTAGATCAGTTGATTTTGCTGACCTGTCCATGGCCTCCATGATAATCCATCGGAGCAGGGCTCTCCCCAGCACCAGGTTCTGTTCCCGACACCCAGCCGCTCCTCAGTATCCCCTGCCAAGATTTTCTCCAATAGCCGCCGTACACTCTGCACCGCCGCTACCAGAGGGATCATGGGGTGACAGGCTGGACTACAGGAGTCCCTGGGTGGGGGTCAACACAGCACACTTGGGGGGGGCACAGTAATGATTTCGCCCCCCCCAAATGTTGCACCCGAGGCAAGAGTACCAGATGCCCCCCTCCATCCGGGGATAGATCCAGGGACAGTGAGTTGGCATCATCAGTGATTTATGTATCAGTGTGTGCCCGCGGGCCATTGTTAGCTGTTTTTTTGTTAAGGTTATCTGAAAGATGGGTTTCGAATGTTTTGAAAGGGGCGCAGTTTTAGTGCTTGCCATGGGCACCATTTTGACTAGGTACGCCTCTGCAGGGCCGCTATCAGGAATTATGGGGCCCCTTACACACGGGGGGGGGGGGGGAACGGGGGTGGCGCCTGAAATTGAGAAGCGGGGGGGGGGGGCTGCCACGACTTGAGAAGCGGGGGGGCCCTTTACAATAAAATAAGAAATAAAGAAAAAACAGGGGGGTAGCCATCCGGGACCTCTGGGCCCTTTAACCACTTCCCGCCCGGCCTATGGCCGATTTACGTCCGGGAAGAGGTTGTGAAATCCTGACTGGACACCCATGAAAGTCCTGCAGGATTTCATGCCGCGCACGCCCGTGGCAGTGATGCGGGGTGTCAGTCTGACACCCTGCATCTCCGATCTCGGTAAAGAGCCTCCGGCGGAGACTCTTTACCACGTGATCAGCCGTGTCCAATCACGGCTGATCACGATGTAAACAGGAAGAGCCGTTGATGGCTCTTCCTCACTCGCATCTGACAGACACGAGTAGAGGAGAGCCGATCGGCGGCTCTCCTGACAGGGGGGGTTCGCGCTGATTGTTTATCAGCGCAGCCCCCCTCGGATCGCCACACTTGACCACCAGGGAAGCTCACCCTGGACCACCAAGGGTGGTCCAGGGTAAAAGCTTAAAAAAAAAAGATGCCAATCAGTGCCCACAAATGGGCACTGACTGGCAACCTGGATAAATCAGTGCTGCCCCACAGTGTCCATCAGTGCCACCCCACAGTGTCCATCAGTGCCACCCCACAGTGCCCATCCATGCCCAGTGCCCACCTATCAGCAGGGTTGGACTGGGACAAAAATTTGGCCCTGGACTTCATCCAGACCGGCCCACTTTAATTCAATAAATAAAAATCACGCCCACCAAAAGGCCCCTACATCCATTATTGTATATCATGAGAGGGTGAGAGAGAGAGGGGAATGAGAGAGAGAGGGAGGGTTGAGGTAAAGGGGGTGAGAGAGGGGGGTGAGTGTAGGAAAAAGAGAGTGAGTGTAAAAGAGAGGGGGTGAGTGTAGGACCCCTTTTTACACTGAGGCATTTTTTAAGCGCTTTTGGGCTAAAAATAGCGCCTGTAAAGCGACTGAAAAACGCTTCCGCTGCAGTCCCAGTGTGAAAGCCTGAGTGTTTTCACACTGGGGCGCTGCCAGGGCGTTAGAAAAAGTCCTCCAAGCAGCACCTCTGTTTTAAAAAACGGCCCACTGAGCCATCGGCCCACCGGGAAACTCCCTGTAGTCCCTATGGCCAGTCCATCCCTGCCTATCAGTGCCCATCTGTGCCACCCATAAGTATCCATCAGTGCCACCCATAAGTGCCGCCCATGAGTGCCCATCTGTGCCGCCCATGAGTGCCCAGTGCCGCCCATGAGTGCCCATCAGTGCCGCCTATGTGTGCCCATCAGTGCCGCCTATGTGTGCCCATCAGTGCCGCCTATGTGTGCCCATCAGTGCCGCATACCAGCGCCGCCAATCAGTGCCACCTCATCTGTGTCCATCAGTACTACCTCATCGATGTCCATCAGTGCCATATCATCGGTGTCCATCAGTGCCGCCATATCAGTGCCCGTAATTGAAAGAGAAAACGTATTTACAAAAAAATTAACAGAATAAAATAAAAACATAATTTTTTTTCAAATTTTTCAGTCTTTTTTTAGTTGTTGCGCAAAAAAAAAAAAATCGCAGAGGTGATCAAATACCACCAAAAGAAAGCTCTATTGGTGGGAAAAAAGGACGCCAATTTTGTTTGGGTACAGTGTAGCATGACCGCGCAATTGCCATTCAAAGTGCGACAGTGCTGAAAGCTGAAAATTGGCTTGGGCAGGAAGGTGCGTAAGTGCCCTGTATGGAAGTGGTTAATAAAAATAAAGAAAAAATATATATAGATTTTTTTTTAAAAGGGGGGTTGCCATATCTGGCCCTGTTGACCTCTGGGCCCTTTAATATTTTTTTTATAATACGAAATTACAAAAAAAACGGGGTTGCCATCTGGGACCTCTGGCCCTTTAATAAAAATACAAAAAAATAAACCTCTGGGCCCTTTAATAAAAAAAATATATAAACAAAAATTAAAAAAAGAAACATTTATAAAAAAGAGGGGGGGGGTTGCCACATGGGGCCCTGGGGACGTATAAACCCTTTAATAAAAAAATATCTATATATATCTATATTATTATTATTTTTTTTAGTTCTTTATATATATATATATATATATATATATATATATATATATATATATATATATATATATATATATATATATAAAAGAAATAAAAACAAAAAAACGTTATTTCTTTTTATATATATATATATATATATATATACATATATATATATATATATATATATATATATATATATATATATAAAAAAAAAATTATTTCTTTATATATATATATATATATATATATATATATATATATATATAAAGAACTAAAAAAAATAATTTATAAAAAGAAATAAAAAAAAAATAATAATAACATTATATATATAACATTATATATAGAGATCCCCAGGGCCCCGGATGACAACCCCCCTTTTTTATAAAAAAAAATTATATATATATATATATATATATATATATATATATATATATATATATATATATATATATATATATAAAAAGAAATAAAAAAAAATAATAATAATAACATAAAAATTGTCCTTTTAATAAAAAATAAAATAAAAATATATAAAAAAATATATATTTTTATAAAAATAAAAATAAATAAGGGGGTTGCCATCCGGGGCCCTGGGGACCCCCGGGCCCCTTAAAGGTGTACTGCCTGTACCCCCCTGATGGCGGCCCTGCACCTCTGACTGATACCGGTATTGGTGCCGATACTAAGCAAGTATCAGTACAATGCTCCAATACCTGAAACCCCACTGACAGCTGAAATGTAAAAAAATAAATAAAAAAGGTGACAATTAACCACTTCCAGCCCAAGGACGTCATATGACGTCCTGGACTTTCAGTGGTGATATCTGAATGATGGGTGCAGCTAGAGGCATCATTCAGATATCACGTCTTCAGCCGGCGATCCTGTGCACCATAAGAATGATCATAGCGGCAGTTCCACCGCTTGATCGTTCTTATAGGCGGGAGGGAGGGGACTCCCCCCCCCCTCCCGCCGCCATCCGGTGCTTCTCCGGGCTCTCCCGTACCATCAGGGACCTGGAGAAACAATCTGCCGGCGCCGGATGGTAGGCATAGAGATGACTGGTGACCAGATGGTCACCAGTCATCTCTATGATCGTCGGAGGCCCGGCGTGATGTGATGACGTCACGCCCGGGTACCGGAATGTAAACAAAGACGCAATCGCGGCTGTAAGCATTAGATACGTGAATTTTTTTTCACAATCTCATGCTTTCCAGCCTGGAGGAGAGATGTGAGGTCTTGTTAACCCCGCCTCTCTCCATAAAGAGGACCTGTCACACACCATTTCTATTACAAGGGATGTTTACATTCCTTGTAATAGGATTAAAAGTGATCAAAAAATAAAAAATAAAAAAAAAAGTATAAAAATAAAATAAATGAAGTAAAATAGATATATATTTGTTTTTTAACGCCCTTATACCCGTTAGCTCACGCTCAGAAGCGAACACACACATAAGTCCCGCCCACATATGTAAACGCCGTTCAAACCACACATGTGAGGTATCGCTGCGTGCGTTAGAGCGTGTGCAACAATTCCAGCACTAGACCTCCTCTGTAACTTTAAACTGGTAACCTGTAAAAAAAATTAAGCGACGCCTATGGAGATTTTTAAGTACTGAAGTTTGGCGCCATTCCATGAGTGGGCGCAATTTTAAAGCGTGTCATGTTAGGTATCTATTTACTCAGCGTAAGTTCATCTTTTACATTATATAAAAAAAATTGGGCTAACTTTACTGTTTTGTTATTTTTTAATTCATGAAACCGTCCCCCCCCCAAAAAAAAGGCGTTTAAAAAATTATTGCGCAAATACCATGATAAAACGTTGCAATGACCGCCATTTTATTCCCTAGGGTGTCTGCTAAATAAACATATATAATGTTTGGGGGTTCTGCATAATTTTCTAGCAAAAGAATGTAGGAGAGAAGTGCCAGAATAGGCCCGGTATGGAGGTGGGTATAAAAGCCCGGGTTTTGAAGTGGGTAAAAAAAAAAATGATATATAAAAAAAATGATATATAAAAAATGATATAAAAAAAAATGATATAAAAAAAAATATTTGGGTACAGCTAAAATGTAAAAAAAAAAAAAAAGGTGACAATTAAAAAAAATGATATATAAAAAAATGATCTAAAAAAAAAAAAAATAATATACATTTTTTTTTTGGGTACAGCTAAAATGTAAAAATGTTTTTTTTAAAAAGGTGACAATTAAAAAAAAATGATATATAAAAAAATGATATAAAAAAAATGATATAAAAAAAAATATATAAGGAAGGTACCTATTCGTGAAAGGTAAAATAGGAGGAATAGGGGTAACATTTGCTAACGTATACGCCCCAAACGAACAACAGGAAACCTTCCTGGGTAAGACGATTAAACGCCTACAAGACTTTTCAGAAGGCCATCTGATTTTGGGAGGGGATCTGAATATCCCGCTAGATCCCAAAGTGGACACATCATCGGGAAAGTCATCCATTTCCTGTGGTGTTAGAAACCGTATCACTCAAATTCTATTTAAAAACCAGCTGATTGACATATGGAGACTGTTACATAACAAAGAAAAAGATTATACATTCTACTCTACACCACACAAAACCTATTCTCGAATAGATCTTTTTCTAATCCCACATGCCCAATTACAATCAGTACGATCGGCTAAAATAGGATCCATTACGTGGTCAGACCATGCCCCGATTTTCTTGGTATATGAGATACAAGACTTCAGACAGATTAGACCCAATCAGTGGAGACTAAATGAAAGCTTGCTGCAAGATAAAAAGATTCTAGAAGATGTAACCAAAGAGCTGGAATTTTATTTTAGCACCAACGATACCCCAGAGTGCGACCCCGGAATCATCTGGGAAGCACATAAGGCGGTTATCAGAGGGGTGCTAATTAAACATGGGTCTAGAATAAAAAGGGAACGTACGGAAAAACTAAAAAAGCTATTGGAAGAGTTAGCTACACTGGAGAGTAGGCATAAGCAAACAGGATCAACAATAGTAGAGGAAGAGGTGGTTAGGAAAAGAAGGGAAATCACAGATCTTCAGTACTATAAAGCACAAGCAGCAATACAGAGGTGTAAAAAGTTTGCATACGAGTCAGGCGATAAGTGTGGGAAAGGACTTGCTAGATTATTACGTGAACAGAAGACGAGTAACTATATTCCTTGTATTAAACCACCAAAGAAACAGAAGGTTTTCAAACCAAAGGATATAGCGAAAGAGTTTCAAGAATACTATTGCTCTCTCTATAACATACAAAGTAAACCCTCGACCAAAGAAAAGATTGATCAGTATCTTATGGAATCAGCAATACCAAAATGACTAGAGTCAGAGAAAGAGAAGTTAGATGCCCCTATAGCTGAAGAGGAAATTAAAGTGGCAGTTAATTCAATGAAGCGGGGGAAAGCTCCTGGGCCCGATGGCTATACGGGTCAATACTACGAAACCTTGCTCTCCTCGCTATTGAAATATATGACTACATTTTTTAACGCATTAGGGACATCGGCTAGTTTTACGAAGGAAACTCTACTAGCCTATATTTCGGTGATACCGAAAGAGGGGAAGGATTTGGGCTTATGTGGAAGCTACAGGCCGATCTCTCTGTTAAATTCGGATGTAAAAATTTTCGCTAAGGTTCTGGCAAATAGGATACAACAATATATACCAGACCTGATACATTTGGATCAGGTGGGATTTGTCCCCATGAGGGAAGCACGCGACAATACGATAAAATCCATCAATTTGGTACAGATTGTAAACACAACACAGACGCAATGCGTATTTCTAAACACAGACGCAGAGAAGGCCTTCGACAGGGTGAACTGGAGTTTTATGAGGGCAGTTTTACAACATGGAGGCTTTGGAGACAAAATAATAAAATGGATATTGTCTATGTACTCAGGTCTAACGGCTCAAGTACGAGCCAACGGAATACTATCAGAGCCTTTCCAGATTTTGAATGGTACAAGACAGGGGTGCCCTCTGTCCCCACTCCTCTTCGCCCTGTCGTTAGAGCCCTTCCTGTGTACCTTGCGTTTAAATAGGAATATATCAGGAGTACACATAGGTAAGAATCACTGCAAAATAACTGCCTACGCAGATGACATGTTGTTTACACTCACCAATCCATTGATCTCTATCCCGAATTTAATGAGGGAGTTTGAGAAATACGGCTCTCTCTCGAATCACTTTATGTGATGAAAAAAAATGACGTTTTTAAAAACGTCACTTTAATTGACTGTGTGTGGGGGAAAACGTCGTTTTATGTCTTGTAAAAAACATGCTTCAATTTTATGTGTCGTTTTTTTAAAAGTGCACTTTTTACTTCACAGAAATTGACCGTGTGTAGCAAAAAACGTTGTTTTCTAAGACGTTTTTTCATCCACGCATGCCCAGAAGCTACTTATGAAGCAAGCTTCAATGGTAAAACGTGGTGGAACGTAACCTCACTTTGCAAGAACATTGTGAGAAAAACGATGGTGTGTAGGCAACTTCGTCTTTGAAAATTGAAGTTTCAAAAACGTCATTTTTTACTTCACAGAAAGTGTCGTTTTTTTTCATCACATAAAGTGATGGTGTGTATGCGGCATTAGTATCAACTTCAATAAATCAGAAGCAATGGGAATTAACGTACCACAAACATCGATAATCCACTTAAAACAAAAATGTAATTTTAAATGGACGGACAGAGCACTAACATATCTCGGCACACAACTAACAGGGAGAGTAGACAAGATTTTTGAATGAAATTTTCCACCATTACTGCAAAAGGTGAAGATATTACTGGATAAGTGGAATCAGGGGTTCCACACCTGGTTAGGCCGATGCAACGTTATCAAGATGAGTATACTCCCAAAACTGCTCTACCTACTCCAAACATTACCAATTCATATCCCAGTGCAGTATTTCAAACAATGTCAGAGAGTTATTTTTGAGTTTGTATGGGCACACAAAAATCCCAGAATACAAAGGAAACAACTAAACAACAGGGAGGACTGGGGGTGCCAGATATACAGAAGTACTACTATGCCGTACACCTGAACAGGTTAATAGATTGGAACAGACATTCAGATACTAAACTTTGGGTACAAATTGAACAGTCCCAATCTAAAATGCCATTAGAAAGGGCACCATGGTGGTATGCCTCATTACCCAAAGAAATTAACAAAAACCCGATACTGGGAAACACAGTGAAGATATGTGTAATAGCTTTCTCCATGATGGGTATGGATCCCAGGACTTCCCCATTATATCCAGTAATGGGGAACCCCCTCTTTCCCTTGGGATATGAAGATGGAGCTTTTCGACACCTAAGGGAGGGGGAATGTAGACAGGTAGTGAACTATATTCGAAGGGGAAGATGGCTCACAATAGCTGAATTGATGGAACAAGAGGGCGGATTTCGTCTACAGTTTTGGAATGCACTCCAGATGGTCCACTTCCTGAACACACTACCAAATCCGGGGGTTTTCGAAAGACCACTCATGAGATTTGAGAAAATGTGTAGCGAGAGGGGAATATTAAAACATACTCTCTCAATAAGCTATGAACTACTTGCACAGTCAGGGAACCACCCTTTGAAGTGTGTCCAGGATTGGGAACAGGAAGTATAAAGGGTATTTAGCACGGATCAGCGACAACGTATGTACAAACGAACGTATAAAACATCAATATGTGCAAGGACACAAGAGACAAATTATAAGATTTTTGCAAGGTGGTATAGGACACCGGAGAGATTAAACAAAATCTTTCCAGAGGTGTCAGACAAATGTTGGAGGTGTCAAGGCAGTAAAGGGACGATGTTACATATATTTTGGGATTGTTCCCTGTTAAGGAGCTTTTGGCTGGAGATTAAAAGGGTACTTCAGACCTGTTCAGAATATGAGATACCGGAAGACCCAGAATTCTACCTTCTACACGTGAATCAAATCCAAGAGAAAGCGTATAGGGAGACAAGCTTAGGTCATCTATTAGATGCCGCAAAAGCGTGCATAACAAAGAAGTGGAAGTCACCATCTCCACCCACAATAGAGATGTGGATAAACAAAGTAAAAGAAATCAGTAAATTAGAAGAATTAGTACAGACAGCACAACACCAAAAGGAAAGATATTTAAGAATTTGGACCTCCTGGAAATCCTTTTTGGACTCTAGGGAGGGGGGTAAGGATTAATATTACAGATGATAATTTGAACACGAAGGGGAGAGAGTGGGAATGCGGGACAATGGAGAGAGTTTAGGCGGATTTTCCTTTTTTTTTTTTGTCCATATTTTTATTTTATTTATTTTTTTATCCCAGTTTTGTAGTAGTGTTTTGGATGGTACCCACAGGTTAGAGGGGACACATGACGGTATGCATTTGCATGATTAGTGGATTTATTTGAGTTGTGTATCATAACAGTATTATGCACTACTACAATTGTATAATGTATTATTATTTTGTATTCAAATAAAAAAGGTTTAAATAAAAAAAAAAAAAAAATATTTGGGTACAGCTAAAATGTAAAAAAAAAAAAAATGAAAAAGGTGACAATTAAAAAAAATTATATATAAAACATTTATATAAAAAACATTATATTAAAAAATGTATATATGTGTATGTGTGTATATATATATATAAAAAATATTTGGGTACAGCTAAAATGTAAAAAAAATGAAAAAGGTGACAATTAAAAAAAATTATATATAAAAAATGTATATTAAAAACATTATATAAAAAAATGTGTGTGTGTGTATATATATATATATATATATATATATATATATATATATATATATATATATATATATATATATATATATATATATTTGGGTACAGCTAAAATGTAAAAAATAAATAAAAAGGTGACAATTAAAAAAAAAAAAAATATATATATATATATATATATATATATATATATATAAAAAATTATATTCAAAAAAATAAAAACCTTCCAGAGCTGAAGTGGTAAAGGCTGCACAGACAAAAAAAAGGTCCATAAATTGTTTATACTGTAAGTGACACATAAATCGTATTATTTGACGCACGCTTTAAATGATGGATATGCCTTGATATTGTAATATTTAGAAAATGTAAAATGAAAATGTAAAATAAAAAATGATGGAAAGTATGGAGTTGACGGACTGTTCTCAGCAGGAGGTCACAGAGTAGATTGTAGGTGTAGGGTGACGTGATTGATGGTGTGATTGTAGAGCGGTTCCTCGAGGTGTGTGAGTGCCGGTACCTGTTTGGCCGGATCTTGATGGCCTTTTCTGTTGACAAGCAGGTAGTTACGCTGTAAAGGATGCAGAGTGCATTGTACGGGAGACAGGGGGACTTTGACTCGTTGTTGTACTCAGCCCGTCTCCAGGGAGCTGACCGGCCAACTCACCAACAAAAAAAAAAAAGCATTCTGGGGCAGATTCTCTAAGATCCTGCGGCGGCGGCGCGTAAGCTATTTACACTACGCCGCCACAACTTACTGGAGCAAGTGCCGTATTCTCCAAGCACTTGCTCCGTAACTTGCGGCGGCGTAGTGTAAATGGCCCGGCGTATGGCCGCGTAATTCAAAGGGGGCGGCTTGTATTTAAATTAAGCGCTCCCCCCCCTGCCGATCGAACTGCAGATACACCGTCGCATCTCTGTTTCTGAGCCCTCCTATCTATGCGACTGATTCTTAGAATCAGTTACGCATTGATTTGGCGTAGTTCCGACTGGCGTAAGTCACTTACACCGTCGGATCTAAGTTGCAATGTTACGCTGGCCGCTAGGTGGCGTTCCCGTCGATTTCTGGTTGAATATGCAAATGAGCTAGATACGCCGATTCCCGAACGTATTTGCGTAGTTTGCGTAAGCGTAAGGTTATCCGTGCTATATGAGGGGTAACCTTGCGTAGGTCCGGCGTACGCCATGTTAAGTGTGGCCGTCGGGACAGCGTCGTGTCTTTCCGATGTTTACGTAACTCGTCGCGAATAGGGCTGTGCGCTAATTACGTTGACGTCAAAAACCAATGTATTTGCGTCGTACTATGGAGCATGCGCAGTGGGCTACGTTTACCAGCCGGCGCATGCGCAGTTCCTTCGGCGCGGGGGCGCGCTTAATTTAAATACAAGACGCCCACCTCCTTCCTACTTTGAATTACGCTGGCCCATTTACGCTACGCCGCCGCAAATTACGGAGCAAGTGCTTTGAGAATACAGCACTTGCCCGTAAAATGTGCGGAGGCGTAACGTAAATGGGATACGCTAACAAAGGGCAGATCTACGCGATCAGTCCATCCGATGAGAACGGTCTGAAGGACCGTTGTCATAGGTTAACCGATGAAGCTGACTGATGGTCTGATGTGCCTACACACCATCAGTTAAAAAAACGATCGTGTCAGAACGCGGTGACGTGAAACACGACGACGTGCTGAGAAAAATGAAGTTCAATGCTTCCAAGCATGCGTTGACTTGATTCTGAGCATGCGCGGGTTTTTAACCGATGATCGTGCCTACTAACGGTCGGTTTTGAACTATCGGTTAGGAGTCCATCGGTTACATTTGAAAAAAATGAAGTTCAATGCTTCCAAGCATGCGTCAAAAAATGTGTGTATATATACCGTATTTATCGGCGTATAACACGCACCCTAACTTTAAGAGGGAAGTTTCAGGAAAAAAACTTTCCACGCCCCCCTGCGTATAACACACAGGCACAGTTTACCCTCTAATTTCAGGGTAAAAAAGTGAGTGTTATACGCCAATAAATACAGTGGCCCAGATTCAAGAAGCACTTGCGCCCGTGTAACCATAAGTTACACGGCGCAATTGCTTACTTGCTCCGGCGTAACGAGTTCTCCTGATTCAGGAACCTCGTTACACCGACTGCAGCCTAAAATCTGCGCAGCAAAAGGCTCTTATGCCACGCAGATTTTAGGCTGCATTCTTGCGTGTGCCGCTAGGGGGCGCTCCCATTGTGATCAGCGTGTAGTATGCAAATTGCATATTACCAACTGATTCACAAACTTGCGCGGGCCCCGCGCAAGCCAGGTACGGAGTTTCCGTACGGCAACTTTAGCGCAAGGCTGCCCCTTCTAATAGTAGGGGCAGCCAATGCTAAAGTATAGCCGCCGCTCCCGCGACGTGAAATTTGAATTTCACGTCGTTTGCGTAAGTGATTCGTGAATGGCGCTGGACGCCATTCGCGTTCACTTTGAAGCAAATGACGTCCTTGCGACGTCATTTGCCGCAATGCACGTCGGGAAAGTTTCCCGAACGGAGCATGCGCTGCACGCTCGGCGCGGGAGCGCGCCTAATTTACGTTTCAATCGTTTTTATTAATTTTCTTCAAGAATAAAAAGAAATACATACCAGCGTTACTTGCGCGCCTAATTTAAATGATTCCCGCCCCCGGCGGGATCAATTACATTGCGCGCGCTTTACGCCGGGCAATTTTGCCGGCGCGCCCTCGCAATTTTACGGAGCTACTGCTCCGTGAATCGAGGGCAGCGCAAAATATTTGCGGGGGCGCAGGGCAAAATCGTTGCCCTGCTCCCCCGCAAATATCGCGCAAATGTACCTGAATCTGGGCCAGTATATATATATATATAAATAATAAAAAAAAATATTTGGGTACAGGTAAAATGTAAAAACATAAATAAAAAGGTGACAATTAAAAAATATATATATATATAAAAAAAAAATGATATAAAAAAAAAAAAAAAAACCTTCCAGAGCTGAAGTGGTAAAGGCTGCACAGACAAAAAAAAGGTTCATAAATTGTTTATACTGTAAGTGACACATAAATCGTATTATTTGACGCACACTTTAAATTTTTTTTTTTAAAAGGTGACAATTAAAAAAAATTATATAAAAAACATTATATTAAAAAAATGTGTGTGTATATATATATATATATATATATATATATATATATATATATATATATATATATAATATTTGGGTACAGCTAAAATGTAAAAAAAATTAAAAAGGTGACAATTAAAAAAAATTATATATAAAAAATGTATATTAAAAACATTATATAAAAAATGTGTGTATATATAGAAAAAAAAATATTTGGGTACAGCTCAAATGTAAAAAAAATTAAAAAGGTGACAATTAAAAAAAATTATATATAAAAAAAATCTATATTAAAAACATTATATAAAAAAAATGTGTGTGTATATATATATATATATATATATATATAAAAAATATTTGGGTACAGGTAAAATGTAAAAACATAAATAAAAAGGTGACAATTAAAAAAAAATATATATATATAAAAAAAATTATATAAAAAAAATTATATTAAAAAAAAATAAAAACCTTCCAGAGCTGAAGTGGTAAAGGCTGCACAGACAAAAAAAAAGGTTCATAAATTGTTTATACTGTAAGTGACACATAAATCGTATTATTTGACGCACGCTTTAAATGATGGATATGCCTTGATATTGTAATATTTAGAAAATGTAAAGTAAAAAATGATGGAAAGTATGGACTTGACGTGCTGTTCTTAGCAGGAGGCCACCGATTAGATTGTAGGTGTAGGGTGACGTGATTGATGGTGTGATTGTAGAGCGGTTCCTCGAGGTGTGTGAGTGCCGGTACCTGTTTGGCCGGATCTTGATGGCCTTTTCTGTTGACAAGCAGGTAGTTACGCTGTAAAGGATGCAGAGTGCATTGTACGGGAGACAGGGGGACTTTGACTCGTTGTTGTACTCAGCCCGTCTCCAGGGAGCTGACCGGCCAACTCGCCAACAACAAAAACATTGTGGCTTTGTCCCACAAGACCTGTCAGTGTGACTGTGATGGTCCTCCGGACTTGTGGAGGAAGCTGAGGATGGTGAGTTGGCTGAAACGTGGGCTCTTCCATTGGGGATTCACTGATACGAAATGTTCCGTCTCGTAAAAGTCATCTGCTGATTACATTGTAACCGGCACAACGGCCAAATTCTAAGGGCATCTTCCCTAATGGTCCACCTACCCAGATGTAGTGCAGCTTTCCTCAACCGTCCTAGGGGGAACCCTTGAAATAACTTTCCGGTGTCAGGGAACCCCCGAAAGCCTTGTACACACGATCGGTCCATCTGATGAGAACGGTCTGAAGGACCGTTGTCATAGGTTAAGCGATGAAGCTGACTGATGGTCTGATGTGCCTACACACCATCGGTTAAAAAAACGATCGTGTCAGAACGCGGTTTTGTAAAACACAACGACGTGTGGAGAAAAATCAAGTTCAATGCTTCCAAGCATGCGTCGACTTGATTCTGAGCATGCATGGATTTTTAACCGATGCTCGTGCCTACTAACGATCAGTTTTGACCTATCGGTTAGGCGTCCATCGGTTACATTTTAAAGCAAGTTGGCTTTTTTTTAACCTAAGGTTAAAAAACCTATGGCGCCCACACGCGATCGGTTTTGACCGATGAAAATGGTCCATCACGAGGCCTAATAATTAGTATATGTACAACTCACAGTAAATTAGAAACTGGGAAGAATGTCCCTTACATTGGTGATCAGTGGGAAGAATGTTCCTTACATTGGTGGTCAGTAGGAAGAATGTCCCTTACATTGGTGATCAGTGGGAAGAATGTCCCTTACATTGGTGATCAGTGGGAAGAATGCTCCTTACATTGGTGATCAGTGGGAAGAATGTTCCTTACATTGGTGATCAGTGAGGAGAATGCTCCTTACATTGGTGATCAGTGGGAAGAATGTTCCTTACATTGGTGATCAGTGAGAAGAATGTTCCTTACATTGGTGATCAGTGGGAAGAATGTTCCTTACATTGGTGATCAGTGGGAAGAATGTTCCTTACATTGGTGATCAGTGAGAAGAATGTTCCTTACATTGGTGATCAGTGGGAAGAATGTTCCTTACATTGGTGATCAGTGAGAAGAATGTTCCTTACGTTGGTGATCAGTGAGAAGAATGTTCCTTACATTGGTGGTCAGTGGGAAGAATGTTCCTTACATTGGTGATCAGTGAGAAGAATGTCCCTTACATTGGTGATCAGTGAGAAGAATGTTCCTTACATTGGTGATCAGTGGGAAGAATGTTCCTTACATTGGTGATCAGTGGGAAGAATGTTCCTTACATTGGTGATCAGTGGGAAGAATGTTCCTTACATTGGTGATCAGTGGGAAGAATGTCCCTTACATTGGTGATCAGTGGGAAGAATGTCCCTTACATTGGTGATCAGTGAGAAGAATGTCCCTTACATTGGTGATCAGTGAGAAGAATGTCCCTTACATTGGTGATCAGTGAGAAGAATGTTACTTACATTGGTGGTCAGTAGGAAGAATGTCCCTTACATTGGTGGTCAGTAGGAAGAATGTCCCTTACATTGGTGATCAGTGGGAAGAATGTCCCTTACATTGGTGATCAGTGAGAAGAATGTCCCTTACATTGGTGATCAGTGAGAAGAATGTCCCTTAAATTGGTGATCAGTGAGAAGAATGTCCCTTACATTGGTGATCAGTGAGAAGAATGTCCCTTACATTGGTGATCAGTGAGAAGAATGTCCCTTACATTGGTGATCAGTGAGAAGAATGTTCCTTACATTGGTGATCAGTGGGAAGAATGTTCCTTACATTGGTGATCAGTGAGAAGAATGTCCCTTACATTGGTGATCAGTGGGAAGAATGTCCCTTACATTGGTGATCAGTGGGAAGAATGTCCCTTACATTGGTGGTCAGTGGGAAGGAGGAGGAGGACACACCCAAGGAGCTCTCTGAGAGATCCAACCTTTTTTCAAGCCTGGGCCTTGCCTGCTAGCTTGGCCCAGGAATAATGCCTGATCCTGGGGGAGGCCCTGGGACGGATGCCCCTGATGATACGGGGCCTAGTGAGGAGGAGGAGGTGGTGCAGGATCTGACTGTGGGTCCAGGCCCTGGTGAGAATACGGATGTATTCAGACAAAAGGTAATTGATCGTTTTCGGGCGATCGGAAGAGCGGAGGAGAAACTTAAAAGTTTGAAAGCTGAACATAAAAACTTCAAAACTAAGTACTTCCAGGCCTGGAGTAAGAACCGTTCAGCCATGAAGCCTGAGCTACAAGAGATGGAGGAGAAAGTGAAGGTACAATCTTTACTATTGGAGAAGTTAAAAGATAAAAGTGGAGCTTTTTCAGAAAAATTTAAAAATGAGAGGAGATTTGCCAGCCAGACCTCTGTGGATCAGCGGCAGTCGCAAGTTACAGACAACCCGGGTCCATCTGCCTCTGCGCCTCTCCCCCCATGTCAGGCTGGGGAATCGCCAGCGGCAACCAGCCAGGGGGTTGAGGGTCAACATGGCACCTTACGTTTCATCCAGCAGATGGAGTCACCCCTAAGGGCAGACAGGTCTGCTGGTGAGGCATCAGAAGTCGCTGTGGAGTCGCAGAGGGGTCGCAGACCAGCACTGGTGGAGAAATCCCAGTGTACTGTGCAGCCGCTTTCCAACATGTCTGCCCCTCCAGCTGCAGTGAGTGGTGTCCCGGCTAAAGTGGACGGTGTCCCGGCTAAAGTGAGTGGTGTTTCTGCTGTGGAGAAATCCTCTGCAGACATGAAGGGAAAACCCCTGGCAGAGGTGTCACCAGCCCACCAGAGCAGTATGGATGGATCTACATCATGCGCCCTGCAAATGGATTCTGTTGTGACTGCTGGGATCTCTGGTTCTACAACCAAGATGGCTGCCAGCTCCAAAGAGCCAGTTTCAGCCTCACCTGGGCTGACTGATGCAGGTGGGGGAGGGGAGCAGCACAGTGCAGCAAGTGGAGTGGAAGCAGCGATGGAAGCCTCCTGCACTGGTTCACCTGGTACTGGATTACAACAACCTTCACCCTGCTCAGTTGACAATCCTGCCCTGATGGAGAAGAGTCTGCCTGGAGGTGAAGTATGTGTGGATACCGCTGTGAATGTGGACACGGCAGGAATTATTAATGTGCCAGGAAATAATGACCGTAATATTATTGATGAAGCAATGGATGTGGTGGGTGGTGGTGAAGGGGTTAACAATGACATTTTTCCTCCTGCTCAGCAGAGGAAAGACTCGGCTGTGCAATCATCTGCCAAACGCACAACTGGACCCTCTGCAGGGAGGTTTGTGAACAACGGCAGCTATGCAGCAGTTTTGGGGAATCGCACCAAGGAGGGTGGGGGGAATGGTGCAAATGTTGGTGGTCACAATTTGGGGGGGTTTAGTGGTGGGATGGTTGGTGGGTATAAGAGAAGAAATGTGGTCCAGTTGAAGTGGGAGGGGGAGGGGACCCCACCAGTAAGGGGGAGGGTGGCAGAGTTGATCCTGGAAATGGGGTTCAAAGTCGCTGACATTTTTGCTTTGATTTGTCCTGTTGGCAGTTGGGAATTTGATTTATCCTTTGTAAAACCTGAGGGTCTGGATTTATTTTGGGAACGTTTTAGGGGGCGCAGGGACCTTCCGCAGTGGAATGGTTGGATGCCAAAGGTGGTTTCCAGGCAGCCTCTAATAAAATCAGTGACGATCCTTGTGCGTAACGAATCCATCCCAGAGGCTGATTTGGTAGTATGGTTACGCCGATATGGTGAGGTCCTCGCTCCACTGCGGAAGGTCCTTGATCAGCATGGGATATGGACAGGGGCCTGGACAGTGTCACTAAAATTGGGGGTACAGGGAAATGTTGTTCAACATCTGCCCTGTTCAGCCTTTCTGGGGAGGGACAGGCTGACCATTTTTTACCAGGGTCAGCCTAAGGTGTGCAATAAATGTGGTGACAAGGGCCATTTTGCCTCCACCTGCACCCGCAAGAAATGCTCTTTGTGCCAGGAGCTCGGCCATTTGGCTAAAGACTGCACTGACATTCGGTGCAATTTGTGCCAAAAACTTGGTCACCCCTACAGTCAATGCCCGGAGGCATTACATAACCTGCCAGGGTTGGAGGCTGAGCTGCAGAGGCTGGATAAGGAGGATGAGGCCACTGAAACCCTTGTTGTCCCTCCTGTGTCTGTGACACCTGTTTCTGTTCCCCCTAGTGATGTGGTCCCTGAGTCTGTCCCTTCTGTGTCTGTGACATCTGTTTCTGTTCCCCCTAGTGATGTGGTCCCTGAGTCTGTCCCTTCTGTGTCATCTGTTTCTGTTCCCCATAGAGATGTGGTCCCTAAATCTGTCCCTCCTGTCCCTAATCCATCTATTCGTAGATCCTCCAGACTGGCGGAGGCTGCTGGGGGGGCAGGTTTAGCGGATCTTCCCACTCAGCCTCCAGTCCCTGCCCCTCGGCAGCGCAAGCGTGGTCAGGGGAATGTGGGGGTGCTGGATGGGGGTGGGGCTGATGGAGGGGTGTCCATACCCCATGTCTCACATTCAGTTGATGGGGATTCAGATGAGGAGGGGTGGGAGACGATCAGGAGGAAGAAAAAAAAGAAGAGAAAGGCTAGAAAACCAGTCATCTCTTCCTCAGAGTCGGATCCAAGAGGGGTTCCCCTTGGTAACACCTTTTCTGTGTTGTCGGGTGATGAGATGTCTTTGTCTTCCTCTTTTTCATCTATGGATGAGGGGGAGTCACGTAGTTTGAAGAGAGCTGTTTCTGGTGATGAGAGTGTGGTGAAGGTCAAGAAACGACTACCCCAATCATCCTGATGGCAGTTCCCCCTCCGATAAAGGTGGCGACCATTAATGTCGCCAGCATTAAATCTGCAAGAGCTCGTGATATGGCCTTATTTTTGCTCAGCGAGTTTGATGCCGAGATTTTATTTTTGCAAGAGACCTGGCTCCATACTTTGGCCGATGTCCATCTGGCAAAAAGGGAGTGGAGATGCGGTCCCTCCTTTTGGTCTCTTGCGGCTGAGCCCTGCAGCGGAGTTGCGGTACTTTTTAAAACCGATATGGTAACGTGCCGGCGGGTAATTGAGGTAGAAATAGGTAGATGCATGGTGTTGGACGTTTCTGTTAGGGGGCATGACCTGCGCCTGATCAATATCTATGGGCCGCAGTCAAGGTGGGGCAGGAAATGCCTCCTCACAGAGATCAAGCCCTTCCTTTTTACGTCCCAGCAGGTTGTCTTTGGAGGTGACTTTAACACCATCATTAGGCCTGAAGACAGGAGAGGCTCCATAGACAGGCTGGGATATGATAGCGTTTTTCTTAGAGATATGGTGAGACAAGCAGGCCTGGTAGATGTGCATATTAAGCACTGCCCTGGCAGCACGGGATTCACATTTCAGAGAGGGAATAGTCAGAGTAGGATAGATAGGTTTTTTTTAAAGGAGAACTCTGCTTTCTCGGCTCCTGAGTTGAGGGCGGTGGAGTTCTCTGACCACTGTATGCTGTCTGTGACTCTGAATGCCTCGGACACTCCACCCAGGGGAAGGGGTACCTGGAAACTGAATTCGGCTCTCCTGGAAGATGTAGAGGTAAGACAATCCTTTGAGGATTTTTTTCAGGCACAGGTTTCTATTCTGGACTTTTGCAGCAGTAAGTCAGAGTGGTGGGAGCTTGTGAAACAAAGGGCAATTGGACTTTTCAAGGCCATAGGTAAGAAGAAGCAGCTTGGTATGTACATTGCCTACCAGCATTTGCGGAGGAAGCTTGATCGTCTTGTCTCGTATGGAGGAGATCCAGGGGAGATCTCTGAGGTGAAGTTTCTTCTTAGGAAGTGTCAATACGACCGGCGTGCCTCCTTGGTTCTGGAGAGGGATTATGGAAAATATCACTCGCCTGATCCTTACCAGAACTGTAAGCAAGGCATAGCAGTTAAGACGGTCATAGGCCTGAGGGATGGTACGGGTTCCCTGGTGAAGTCCAGATCAGGGATCCTGGAGATCTTCAGATCATATTACGCTGACCTTCTGGGAAGAAAGGACCTTTGTCGGGACAAGATGGAAAGCTTTCTGGATTCTACTCCAGGATTGGGAAATGGTACATTGCCTTTGATGGATTTGACAGAACCAATTTCAGCGGATGAGGTAGTTCATGCTATAGACAAGCTGGCTACCAAAAAATCGCCTGGGCCAGATGGGTTGACAGCTGAATTCTACAAGTGTTTTAAGTCCATTCTGGCTCCTTTTTTAGCAGAGGTTTATAACAGCTGTCTAGAAGAGGGTTCGCTCCCTCCCTCCATGAGGCAATCCGCTGTGATTCTTCTGTCAAAAGGTAAAGACCCCTCAATGATTGAGAACTGGCGCCCCATCAGTCTTCTCAATGTTGATAGAAAGATCTTGGCGAAGATTCTTTTTTGGCGCTTGTCGTCAGTGGCAGGCGATTTGTTGTCCAGTCATCAGCACTGCTCAGTCCAAGGTAGAAGCACCTTTTCAGCGATTTTAGCTGTCCGGGAGGCTTTGGAACGATGCAGGGCTGCTGGATGGAGAAAGTACTTGCTGGCACTTGATCAGGCGAAGGCTTTTGATAGAGTCAATCACAAGTACCTGTATTTGCTACTTGGTAGATACGGCCTGCAGGGGAGGTTTATAGATTGGCTGAAGACATTATATAGAGGGGCTGAGAGCTTCCCACTGGTTAATGGTTGGGTTGGACGGCCTTTTGGGGTTGGCTCTGGTGTGCGCCAGGGATGTCCTCTGAGCCCCCTGCTATATGTATTCGCAATTGACCCCTTCATAAAAAGGCTAGAGTGTGGATCGTTGTGTGGGGTGCCTTTGGGCATTGCTGGTGTGCCGCCCTTGAAGGTCGTGGCCTACGCCGATGATGTGTCTGTTATTGTCTCTGGGACGGAGGAGGCGCAGGAGGTGGTCTCTATGATAGAGCAGTACACGGAGGCCTCTGGTTCTAAAGTCAACCATGAAAAGAGTGAAGTTTTCTGGATGGGTGAGGAGGGTGAAAGCTTCGAACTTCCGGATGCCTTCCCAGAGCCCCAGCAGGAAATTAAAGTGTTGGGCATCAAATTTGGTCCTGGTGACTATGGTCATCGAAATTGGGAAAGCAGGTTGGTGTGTGCCAATGCCAAAGTAGCAAGCTGGAAGAAATGGAGGCTTTCCTTGAGGGAGAGGGTTGACTTGATCAAAACGTACCTGGTCCCAATCTTTTTATATGTCAGCTTCGTCTGTATCTTGCCATCATCTCTCTATGCAAGGGTGTACAGCTGTTTTTTCCAACTGTTATGGGGAAATAGGCTAAACCTGATTAAACGCAATGTAACTTACCTGTCTAGGCGGGAGGGTGGCCTAGGAATGGTCAACCCAATAGTTTTCTTTTCTCTGCTCTTTTTAAAGTACAATCTTGGTAACATGCTAGCAGAGAACCCGCCAGGATGGGTGGGTATTTTTCAGTCTTGTTTTAGGCCTTTTCTGCGATGCTGGGAAGATGGCGGGCCAGTGAAAAGTCTGAGAGTCCAACATGGCAAGCTCCCGGCTTATGTTGCCCCGTGTCTGAAAATACTTCGGCAGTGGCAGGTGACAGCGGAGGATATCAAGTCCCTCCCCAGGAAGCTTCTGGAGAAGAGAATTTTGAGCTCGGCTTTCAGTGTGTCACTGGCCTTAAGGGATTGCCCAGGCTCTGTAATGAGGGAGGGATTGCGTTTAATCAATTTAGAAAGAATCCCTCTGAAGTTTAGGGATCAAGCTTGGCTCGCTTTCCATGGAAGGCTCTATGTGAGAGGGAACCTGAAGAATCGCTCTGTAGATGATCGGGATTGTCCTAGAGCGGAGTGTGTTGGTAAAGTGGAGTCTATGGACCACTTTTTGCTGCAGTGTCCCTTTAACATAGAGGTGTATAAAAGGGTGGGGAGGGCTCTAGGCATTCCCTTTTTCTATCGCATGAGTTATGCGGAGTGGGTGTACGGGGCATTCCCGACTTGCTGGGATTTTGATTTCAATACACTTTTTCTAGTTAGTATAGTTGTCCGTTACTTCACATGGAATGCACGGTGCCAGATTACCCTGCGGAAGAAATTCCTCTCTGTCGAGGTGGTGGTGCACGATATTCTGGGTGAGGTTGGGAAAATTCGGGGTCTTGAGAAGGGCAGGGAACCTCGGGCGGTCTGGAAGAGGGCGTGGAGGAATATCAGACCTGCCTTTGGTGAGCTGCCCGTCTCTGAGTGAGGAGTTCTTTTCCTTTTCTGTCTCTTTCACTCCCTTAGCTTTTGTTGGTTAGTATCTTTTTGAAGAAGGGCTGCATGCATAATGGGTGCGGGTTTGTTTCTTGACCTTGTAGGTTTGTCTGGTGTAGTGGTGTGAGTTGTAGTAGGATTTATTTCACCAGTGGTTACATAATTTTTGCTTTGCTGTAAAGTCTTTTGTTTGGGAGCAGATTTGCTATATTTATTTTCATTTATGTAAATATGTATATATTTATGTATTTTTTATATATAGTGATTTTATGCTTTTTGTTTGCAAGACTTTTAATAAACAAAATTGGGAAGAATGTTCCTTACATTGGTGATCGGTGAGAAGAATGTCCCTTACATTGGTGATCAGTGGAAAGAATGTTCCTTACATTGGTGATCGGTGAGAAGAATGCTCCTTACATTGGTGATCAGTGAGAAGAATGTCCCTTACATTGGTGATCAGTGGAAAGAATGTTCCTTACATTGGTGATCGGTGAGAAGAATGCTCCTTACATTGGTGATCAGTGAGAAGAATGTTCCTTACATTGGTGATCAGTGGGAAGAATGTTCCTTACATTGGTGATCAGTGGGAAGAATGTTCCTTACATTGGTGGTCAGTGGGAAGAATGTTCCTTACATTGGTGATCAGTGGGAAGAATGTTCCTTACATTGGTGATCAGTGGAAAGAATGTTCCTTACATTGGTGATCAGTGGGAAGAATGTCCCTTACATTGGTGATCAGTGAGAAGAATGTTCCTTACATTGGTGATCAGTGAGAAGAATGTCCCTTACATTGGTGATCAGTGAGAAGAATGTTCCTTACATTGGTGATCAGTGGGAAGAATGTTCCTTACATTGGTGATCAGTGGAAAGAATGTTCCTTACATTGGTGATCAGTGAGAAGAATGTCCCTTACATTGGTGATCAGAGGGAAGAATGTCCCTTACATTGGTGATCAGTGGGAAGAATGTTCCTTACATTGGTGATCAGTGAGAAGAATGTCCCTTACATTGGTGATCAGTGAGAAGAATGTTCCTTACATTGGTGATCAGTGGGAAGAATGTCCCTTACATTGGTGATCAGTGAGAAGAATGTTCCTTACATTGGTGATCAGTGAGAAGAATGTCCCTTACATTGGTGATCAGTGGGAAGAATGTCCCTTACATTGGTGATCAGTGAGAAGAATGTTCCTTACATTGGTGATCAGTGGGAAGAATGTTTCTTACATTGGTGATCAGTGAGAAGAATGTCCCTTACATTGGTGATCAGTGAGAAGAATGTTCCTTACATTGGTGATCAGTGGGAAGAATGTCCCTTACATTGGTGATCAGTGAGAAGAATGTTCCTTACATTGGTGATCAGTGAGAAGAATGTCCCTTACATTGGTGATCAGTGGGAAGAATGTCCCTTACATTGGTGATCAGTGAGAAGAATGTTCCTTACATTGGTGATCAGTGGGAAGAATGTTCCTTACATTGGTGATCAGTGGGAAGAATGTTCCTTACATTGGTGATCAGTGAGAAGAATGTTCCTTACATTGGTGGTCAGTAGGAAGAATGTCCCTTACATTGGTGATCAGTGGGAAGAATGTCCCTTACATTGGTGGTCAGTGGGAAGAATGTTCCTTACATTGGTGATCGGTGAGAAGAATGTCCCTTACATTGGTGATCAGTGGAAAGAATGTCCCTTACATTGGTGATCAGTGGAAAGAATGTTCCTTACATTGGTGATCAGTGAGAAGAATGTCCCTTACATTGGTGATCAGTGGGAAGAATGGTCCTTACATTGGTGATCAGTGAGAAGAATGTCCCTTACATTGGTGGTCAGTGAGAAGAATGTTCCTTACATTGGTGATCAGTGGGAAGAATGTCCCTTACATTGGTGATCAGTGGGAAGAATGTTCCTTACATTGGTGATCAGTGAGAAGAATGTCCCTTACATTGGTGATCAGTGAGAAGAATGTTCCTTACATTGGTGATCAGTGAGAAGAATGTCCCTTACATTGGTGATCAGTGAGAAGAATGTTCCTTACATTGGTGATCAGTGAGAAGAATGTCCCTTACATTGGTGATCAGTGGAAAGAATGTCCCTTACATTGGTGGTCAGTGGGAAGAATGTCCCTTACATTGGTGATCAGTGAGAAGAATGTTCCTTACATTGGTGATCAGTGAGAAGAATGTCCCTTACATTGGTGATCAGTGAGAAGAATGTCCCTTACATTGGTGATCAGTAGGAAGAATGTCCCTTACATTGGTGATCAGTGGGAAGAAGGAGGAGGACACACCCAAGGAGCTCTCTGAGAGAACCAACCCTTTTCAAGCCTGGGCCTTGCCTGCTAGCTTGGCCCAGGAATAATGCCTGATCCTGGGGGAGGCCCCGGGACGGATCCCCCTGATGATACGGGGCCTAGTGAGGAGGAGGTGGAGGATCTGTCTGTAGGTCCAGGCCCTGCTGTGGATGCGAATGTCTTCAGTCAGAAGAGCATTGATCGTTTTAGGGCGATTGGAAGAGCTGAAGAAAAACTTAAAATTTTGAAGGCTGAACACAAATCTTTCAAAATCAAGTACTTCCAGGCCTGGAGTAAAAATCGTTTGGCCATGAAGCCTGAGTTGCAGGAATTGGAGGAAAAGGTAAAGGAACAATCTTTATTATTGGAAAAGCTGAAAGATAAAAGTGGAGAAAAGTTTGATAATGAGAGGAGATTTGCCAGCCAGACAGCAAGTTCCAGGGACCAGCCTCAGATAATGGATGACCCGGGTCCATCTGCCTCTGCACCTCTCCCTCCATGTCAGGGCTTGGAATCGCCGATGGCAACCATCCAGGGGGTTGAGAGTGAGCATGGCACCCTGAAATGTATCCAGGAGATGGAGTCACCCCTGAGAGCAAACAAGCCTGCTAATACAGAAGTCCCTGAAGCCAAGCCAGTACAGGTGGAGAAATCTCAGCACACCTCACTGTCTTCCAACATGTCTGCCCAACCTGCTGTGGTGGACGGTGTCCTGACTAAGGAGCAGAAAGTGAAGGCCTTGTGCAGAGCACTGCCTGGAGTTTCTGCTGGGACCTGTAGTTCCTCTGTACAAGGTATGCCTGTTACCAGCAATGAGATTGCCTCACCTGAGCCTCCCTGTGGTGGGGGAGGGGATCAGCATATTGCACCATGTGCAGTGGAAGAAGCAATGGAGGTTTCACCTGCTGCAGTGTCAGACCAGCCTGCACTATCCCCTGATGACAACCCTGTCCTGACAGAAGAGAACCGACCAGCTGAAGCTTCTACAAGCACAGCAGTGGGAACGGACACTGCTGGAAAGACTGCAGGAACTGTGAATATTCCAGCAAGTTCTAAGAATGACAGTAATGATAAAACAATGGATGTGGTGGGTGGTGAAGGGGTTAATACTGATGGGAAAAATAAAAATGACATTTCTCCCCGTGCTCAGCAGAGGAAAGACTCGCCGATTGTTCAGACCAAATCTGTGCAATCGATATCTGCTGCAAATGTGTCAGATGGTTCAAAACAAACCAATGGTTTATCTGCTGGGAGTTACGCGTCGGTTTTGGGGGGTCGCACCAGGGAGGGTGGGGGGAATGGTGCAAATGTTGGTGGTCACAATTTGGGGGGGTTTAGTGGTGGGATGGTTGGTGGGTATAAGCGGAGAAATGTGGTCCAGTTGAAGTGGGAGGGGGAGGGGACCCCACCAGTAAGGGGGAGGGTGGCAGAGTTGATCCTGGAAATGGGGTTCAAAGTCGCAGACATTTTTGCTTTGATTTGTCCCGTTGGGAGTTGGGAATTTGATTTGTCCTTTGTAAAACCTGAGGGTCTGGATTTATTTTGGGAACGTTTTAGGGGGCGCAGGGACCTTCCGCAGTGGAATGGTTGGATGCCAAAGGTGGTTTCCAGGCAGCCTCTAATAAAATCAGTGACGATCCTTGTGCGTAACGAATCCATCCCAGAGGCTGATTTGGTCGTATGGTTACGCCGATATGGTGAGGTCCTCGCTCCACTGCGGAAGGTCCTTGATCAGCATGGGATATGGACAGGGGCCTGGACAGTGTCACTAAAATTGGGGGTGCAGGGAAATGTTGTTCAACATCTGCCCTGTTCAGCCTTTCTGGGGAGGGACAGGCTGACCATTTTTTACCAGGGTCAGCCTAAGGTGTGCAATAAATGTGGTGACAAGGGCCATTTTGCCTCCACCTGCACCCGCAAGAAATGTTCTTTGTGCCAGGAGCTCGGCCATTTGGCTAAAGACTGTACTGACATTCGGTGCAATTTGTGCCAAAAACTTGGTCACCCCTACAGTCAATGCCCGGAGGCATTACATAACCTGCCAGGGTTGGAGGCTGAGCTGCAGAGGCTGGATAAGGAGGATGAGGCCACTGAAACTGTTGTTGTCCCTCCTGTGTCTGTGACATCTGTTTCTGTTCCCCCTAGTGATGTGGTCCCTGAGTCTGTCCCTCCTGTGTCTGTGACATCTGTTTCTGTTCCCCCTAGTGATGTGGTCCCCGAGTCTGTCCCTTCTGTGTCTGTGACATCTGTTTCTGTTCCCCCTAGTGATGTGGTCCCCGAGTCTGTCCCTTCTGTGTCTGTGACATCTGTTTCTGTCCCCCCTAGTGATGTGGTCCCTGAGTCTGTCCCTTCTGTGTCTGTGACATCTGTTTCTGTCCCCCCTAGTGATGTGGTCCCTGAGTCTGTCCCTTCTGTGTCTGTGACATCTGTTTCTGTCCCCCCTAGTGATGTGGTCCCTGAGTCTGTCCCTTCTGTGTCTGTGACATCTGTTTCTGTTCCCCATAGAGATGTGGTCCCTAAATCTGTCCCTAATCCATCTATTCGTAGATCCTCCAGACTGGCGGAGGCTGCTGGGGGGGCAGGTTTAGCGGATCTTCCCACTCAGCCTCCAGTCCCTGCCCCTCGGCAACGCAAGCGTGGTCAGGGGAATGTGGGGGTGCTGGATGGGGGTGGGGCTGATGGAAGGGTGTCCATACCCCATGTTTCACATTCCGTTGATGGGGATTCGGATGAGGAGGGGTGGGAGAAGATCAGGAGGAGGAAAAAAAAGAAGAGAAAGACTAGAAACCCGGTCGTCTCTTCCTCAGAGTCGGATCCAAGAGGGGTTCCCCTTGGTAACACCTTTAATGTGTTGTCAGGTGAAAAGATGTCTTTGTCTTCTTCTTTTTCATCTATGGATGAGGGGGAGTCACGTTGTTTGAAGAGAGCGGTTTCTGGTGATGAGAGTGTGGTGAAGGTCAAGAAACGACTACCCCAATCATCCTGATGGCAGTTCCCCCTCCGATAAAGGTGGCGACCATTAATGTCGCCAGCATTAAATCTGCAAGAGCTCGTGATATGGCCTTATTTTTGCTCAGTGAGTTTGATGCTGAGATTTTATTTTTGCAAGAGACCTGGCTCCATACTTTGGCCGATGTCCATCTGGCAAAAAGGGAGTGGAGATGCGGTCCCTCCTTTTGGTCTCTTGCGGCTGAGCCCTGCAGCGGAGTTGCGGTACTTTTTGAAACCGATATGGTAACGTGCCGGCGGGTAATTGAGGTAGAAATAGGTGGATGCATGGTGTTGGACGTTTCTTAGAAGGGCTGCATGCATATTGGGTGCGGGTTTGTTTCTTGACCTTGCAGGTTTGTCTGGTGTAGTGGTGTGAGTTGTATTAAGATTTATTTTCCCAGTGATTACATGATTTTTGCTTTGCTGTAAAGTCTTTTGTTTGAGAGCAGATTTGCTATATTTATTTTCATTTATGTAAATATGTGTATATTTATGTATATCTTATAGTGATTTTATGCTTTTTGTTTGCAAGACTTTTAATAAACAAAATTGGGAAGAATGTTCCTTACATTGGTGATCAGTGAGAAGAATGTCCCTTACATTGGTGATCAGTGAGAAGAATGCTCCTTACATTGGTGATCAGTAGGAAGAATGTTCCTTACATTGGTGATCAGTGAGAAGAATGCTCCTTACATTGGTGATCAGTGAGAAGAATGCTCCTTACATTGGTGATCAGTGGGAAGAATGTTCCTTACATTGGTGATCAGTGGGAAGAATGTTCCTTACATTGGTGATCAGTAGGAAGAATGTTCCTTACATTGGTGATCAATGGGAAGAATGTTCCTTACATTGGTGATCAGTGGGAAGAATGTTCCTTACATTGGTGATCAGTGGGAAGAATGTTCCTTACATTGGTGATCAGTGAGAAGAATGTTCCTTACATTGGTGATCAGTGGGAAGAATGTCCCTTACATTGGTGATCAGTGGGAAGAATGTCCCTTACATTGGTGATCAGTGAGAAGAATGTTCCTTACATTGGTGGTCAGTGAGAAGAATGTTCCTTACATTGGTGATCAGTGAGAAGAATGTTCCTTACATTGGTGATCAGTGGGAAGAATGTTCCTTACATTGGTGATCAGTGAGAAGAATGTCCCTTACATTGGTGATCAGTGAGAAGAATGTCCCTTACATTGGTGATCAGTGGGAAGAATGTCCCTTACATTGGTGATCAGTGAGAAGAATGTCCCTTACATTGGTGATCAGTGAGAAGAATGTCCCTTACATTGGTGATCAGTGGGAAGAATGTCCCTTACATTGGTGATCAGTGAGAAGAATGTCCCTTACATTGGTGATCAGTGAGAAGAATGTCCCTTACATTGGTGATCAGTGGGAAGAATGTTCCTTACATTGGTGATCAGTGGAAAGAATGTTCCTTACATTGGTGATCAGTGGGAAGAATGTCCCTTACATTGGTGATCAGTGAGAAGAATGTCCCTTACATTGGTGATCAGTGAGAAGAATGCTCCTTACATTGGTGATCAGTGAGAAGAATGTTCCTTACATTGGTGATCAGTGGGAAGAATGTCCCTTACATTGGTGATCAGTGAGAAGAATGTTCCTTACATTGGTGGTCAGTGAGAAGAATGTCCCTTACATTGGTGATCAGTGGGAAGAATGTCCCTTACATTGGTGATCAGTGGGAAGAATGTTCCTTACATTGGTGATCAGTGAGAAGAATGCTCCTTACATTGGTGATCAGTGGGAAGAATGTCCCTTACATTGGTGATCAGTGAGAAGAATGTTCCTTACATTGGTGATCAGTGAGAAGAATGTTCCTTACATTGGTGATCAGTGAGAAGAATGTCCCTTACATTGGTGATCAGTGAGAAGAATGTTCCTTACATTGGTGATCAGTGGGAAGAATGTCCCTTACATTGGTGATCAGTGAGAAGAATGCCCCTTACATTGGTGATCAGTGGGAAGAATGTTCCTTACATTGGTGGTCAGTGGGAAGAATGTTCCTTACATTGGTGATCAGTGGGAAGAATGTCCCTTACATTGGTGATCAGTGGGAAGAATGTTCCTTACATTGGTGATCAGTGAGAAGAATGTCCCTTACATTGGTGATCAGTGGGAAGAATGTTCCTTACATTGGTGATCAGTGAGAAGAATGTTCCTTACATTGGTGATCAGTGGGAAGAATGTCCCTTACATTGGTGATCAGTGGGAAGAATGTCCCTTACATTGGTGATCAGTGAGAAGAATGTCCCTTACATTGGTGATCAGTGGGAAGAATGTTCCTTACATTGGTGATCAGTGAGAAGAATGTCCCTTATATTGGTGATCAGTGGGAAGAATGTTCCTTACATTGGTGATCAGTGAGAAGAATGCTCCTTACGTTGGTGATCAGTGGGAAGAATGTTCCTTACATTGGTGATCAGTGGGAAGAATGTTCCTTACATTGGTGATCAGTGAGAAGAATGTTCCTTACATTGGTGATCAGTGAGAAGAATGTTCCTTACATTGGTGATCAGTGAGAAGAATGTCCCTTACATTGGTGATCAGTGAGAAGAATGTTCCTTACATTGGTGATCAGTGGGAAGAATGTCCCTTACATTGGTGATCAGTGAGAATAATGCTCCTTACATTGGTGATCAGTGAGAAGAATGCTCCTTACATTGGTGATCAGTGAGAAGAATGTTCCTTACATTGGTGATCAGTGAGAAGAATGTTCCTTACATTGGTGATCAGTGAGAAGAATGCTCCTTACATTGGTGATCAGTGAGAAGAATGTTCCTTACATTGGTGATCAGTGGGAAGAATGTCCCTTACATTGGTGATCAGTGAGAAGAATGTTCCTTACATTGGTGGTCAGTGAGAAGAATGTCCCTTACATTGGTGATCAGTGGGAAGAATGTCCCTTACATTGGTGATCAGTGGGAAGAATGTTCCTTACATTGGTGATCAGTGAGAAGAATGCTCCTTACATTGGTGATCAGTGGGAAGAATGTCCCTTACATTGGTGATCAGTGAGAAGAATGTTCCTTACATTGGTGATCAGTGAGAAGAATGTTCCTTACATTGGTGATCAGTGAGAAGAATGTCCCTTACATTGGTGATCAGTGAGAAGAATGTTCCTTACATTGGTGATCAGTGGGAAGAATGTCCCTTACATTGGTGATCAGTGAGAAGAATGCCCCTTACATTGGTGATCAGTGGGAAGAATGTTCCTTACATTGGTGGTCAGTGGGAAGAATGTTCCTTACATTGGTGATCAGTGGGAAGAATGTCCCTTACATTGGTGATCAGTGGGAAGAATGTTCCTTACATTGGTGATCAGTGAGAAGAATGTCCCTTACATTGGTGATCAGTGGGAAGAATGTTCCTTACATTGGTGATCAGTGAGAAGAATGTTCCTTACATTGGTGATCAGTGGGAAGAATGTCCCTTACATTGGTGATCAGTGGGAAGAATGTCCCTTACATTGGTGATCAGTGAGAAGAATGTCCCTTACATTGGTGATCAGTGGGAAGAATGTTCCTTACATTGGTGATCAGTGAGAAGAATGTCCCTTATATTGGTGATCAGTGGGAAGAATGTTCCTTACATTGGTGATCAGTGAGAAGAATGCTCCTTACGTTGGTGATCAGTGGGAAGAATGTTCCTTACATTGGTGATCAGTGGGAAGAATGTTCCTTACATTGGTGATCAGTGAGAAGAATGTTCCTTACATTGGTGATCAGTGAGAAGAATGTTCCTTACATTGGTGATCAGTGAGAAGAATGTCCCTTACATTGGTGATCAGTGAGAAGAATGTTCCTTACATTGGTGATCAGTGGGAAGAATGTCCCTTACATTGGTGATCAGTGAGAATAATGCTCCTTACATTGGTGATCAGTGAGAAGAATGCTCCTTACATTGGTGATCAGTGGGAAGAATGTCCCTTACATTGGTGATCAGTGAGAAGAATGTTCCTTACATTGGTGATCAGTGAGAAGAATGTTCCTTACATTGGTGATCAGTGAGAAGAATGCTCCTTACATTGGTGATCAGTGAGAAGAATGTTCCTTACATTGGTGATCAGTGGGAAGAATGTCCCTTACATTGGTGATCAGTGAGAAGAATGTTCCTTACATTGGTGATCAGTGGGAAGAATGTCCCTTACATTGGTGATCAGTGAGAAGAATGCTCCTTACATTGGTGATCAGTGAGAAGAATGTTCCTTACATTGGTGATCAGTGAGAAGAATGCTCCTTACATTGGTGATCAGTGGGAAGAATGTCCCTTACATTGGTGATCAGTGGGAAGAATGTTCCTTACATTGGTGATCAGTGGGAAGAATGTCCCTTACATTGGTGATCAGTGAGAAGAATGTTCCTTACATTGGTGATCAGTGGGAAGAATGTCCCTTACATTGGTGATCAGTGAGAAGAATGTCCCTTACATTGGTGATCAGTGGGAAGAAGGAGGAGGACACACCCAAGGAGCTCTCTGAGAGATCCAACCTTTTTCAAGCCTGGGCCTTGCCTGCTAGCTTGGCCCAGGAATAATGCATGATCCTGGGGGAGGCCCCGGGACGGATCCCCCTGATGATACGGGGCCTAGTGAGGAGGAGGTGGAGGATCTGTCTGTAGATCCAGGCCCTGCTGTGGATGCGAATGTCTTCAGTCAGAAGAGCATTGATCGTTTTATGGCGATTGGAAGAGCTGAAGAAAAACTTAAAATTTTGAAGGCTGAACACAAATCTTTCAAAATCAAGTACTTCCAGGCCTGGAGTAAAAATCGTTTGGCCATGAAGCCTGAGTTGCAGGAATTGGAGGAAAAGGTAAAGGAACAATCTTTATTATTGGAAAAGCTGAAAGATAAAAGTGGAGAAAAGTTTGCTAATGAGAGGAGATTTGCCAGCCAGACAGCAGTTTCCAGGGACCAGCAACAGATAATGGATGATCCGGGTCCATCTGCCTCTGCACCTCTCCCTCCATGTCAGGGCTTGGAATCGCCGACGGCAACCAGCCAGGGGGTTGAGAGTGGGCATGGCACCCTGAAATGTATCCAGGAGATGGAGTCACCCCTGAGAGCAAACAAGCCTGCTTTTACAGCAGTCCCTGAATCCAAGCCAGTACACGTGGAGAAATGTCAGCACACCTCACTGCCTTCCAACATGTCTGCCCAACCTGCTGTGGTGGATGGTGTCCTGACTGAGGAGCAGAAAGGGAAGGCCTTGTGCAAAGCGCTGCCTGGAGTTTCTGCTGGGACCTGTAGTTCCTCTGTACAAGGTATGCCTGTTACCAGCAATGAGATTGCCTCACCTGAGCCTCCCTGTGGTGGGGGAGGGGATCAGCATATTGTACCATGTGCAGTGGAAGAAGCAATGGAGGTTTCACCTGTTGCAGTGTCAGACCAGCCTGCACTATCCCCTGATGACAACCCTGTCCTGACAGAAGAGAACCGACCAGCTGAAGCTTCTACAAGCACAGCAGTGGGAACTGACACTGCTAGGAAGACTGCAGGAACTGTGAATATACCAGCAAGTTCTAAGAATGACAGTAATGATAAAACAATGGATGTGGTGGGTGGTGAAGGGGTTAATACTGCTGGGAAAAATCAAAATGACATTCCTCCCCCTGCTCAGCAGAGGAAAGACTCACCGATTGTTCAGACCAAATCTGTGCAATCGATATCCGCTGCAAATATGTCAGATGGTTCAAAACAAACCAATGGTTTATCTGCTGGGAGTTACGCGTCGGTTTTGGGGAATCGCACCAGGGAGGGTGGGGGGAATGGTGCAAATGTTGGTGGTCACAATTTGGGGGGGTTTAGTGGGGGGATGGTTGGTGGGTATAAGCGGAGAAATGTGGTCCAGTTGAAGTGGGAGGGGGAGGGGACCCCACCAGTAAGGGGGAGGGTGGCAGAGTTGATCCTGGAAATGGGGTTCAAAGTCGCAGACATTTTTGCTTTGATTTGTCCCGTTGGAAGTTGGGAATTTGATTTGTCCTTTGTAAAGCCTGAGGGTCTGGATTTATTTTGGGAACGTTTTAGGGGGCGCAGGGACCTTCCGCAGTGGAATGGTTGGATGCCAAAGGTGGTTTCCAGGCAGCCTCTAATAAAATCAGTGACGATCCTTGTGCGTAACGAATCCATCCCAGAGGCTGATTTGGTAGTATGGTTACGCCGCTATGGTGAAGTCCTCGCTCCACTGCGGAAGGTCCTTGATCAGCATGGGATATGGACAGGGGCCTGGACAGTGTCACTAAAATTGGGGGTGCAGGGAGATGTTGTTCAACATCTGCCCTGTTCAGCCTTTCTGGGGAGGGACAGGCTGACCATTTTTTACCAGGGTCAGCCTAAGGTGTGCAATAAATGTGGTGACAAGGGCCATTTTGCCTCCACCTGCACCCGCAAGAAATGTTCTTTGTGCCAGGAGCTTGGCCATTTGGCTAAAGACTGTACTGACATTCGGTGCAATTTGTGCCAAAAACTTGGTCACCCGTACAGTCAATGCCCGGAGGCATTACATAACCTGCCAGGGTTGGAGGCTGAGCTGCAGAGGCTGGATAAGGAGGATGAGGCCACTGAAACTCTTGTTGTCCCTCCTGTGTCTGTGACATCTGTTTCTGTTCCCCCTAGTGATGTGGTCCCTGAGTCTGTCCCTCCTGTGTCTGTGACATCTGTTTCTGTTCCCCTTAGTGATGTGGTCCCTGAGTCTGTCCCTTCTGTGTCTGTGACATCTGTTTCTGTTCCCCCTAGAGATGTGGTCCCTAAATCTGTCCCTAGTCCATCTATTCGTAGATCCTCCAGACTGGCGGAGGCTGCTGGGGGGGCAGGTTTAGCGGATCTTCCCACTCAGCCTCCAGTCCCTGCCCCTCGGCAGCGCAAGCGTGGTCAGGGGAATGTGGGGGTGCTGGATGAGGGTGGGGCTGATGGAAGGGTGTCCGTACCCCATGTTTCACATTCCATTGATGGGGATTCGGATGAGGAGGGGTGGGAGAAGATTAGGAGGAGGAAAAAAATGAAGAGAAAGACAAGAAAACCGGTCGTCTCTTCCTCAGAGTCGGATCCAGGAGGGGTTCCCCTTGGTAACACCTTTAATGTGTTGTCAGGTGAAAAGATGTCTTTGTCTTCTTCTTTTTCATCTATGGATGAGTCACATTGTTTGAAGAGAGCGGTTTCTGGTGATGAGAGTGTGGTGAAGGTCAAGAAACGACTACCCCAATCATCCTGATGGCAGTTCCCCCTCCGATAAAGGTGGCGACCATTAATGTCGCCAGCATTAAATCTGCAAGAGCTCGTGATATGGCCTTATTTTTGCTCAGTGAGTTTGATGCTGAGATTTTATTTTTGCAAGAGACCTGGCTCCATACTTTGGCCGATGTCCACCTGGCAAAAAGGGAGTGGAGAGGCGGTCCCTCCTTTTGGTCTCTTGCGGCTGAGCCCTGCAGCGGAGTTGCGGTACTTTTTGAAACCGATATGGTAACGCGCCGGCGGGTAATTGAGGTAGAAATAGGTGGATGCATGGTGTTGGACGTTTCTTAGAAGGGCTGCATGCATAATGGGTGCGGGTTTGTTTCTTGACCTTATAGGTTTGTCTGGTGTAGTGGTGTGAGTTTGTATTAAGATTTACTTTCCTGGTGATTACATGATTTTTGCTTTGCTGTAAAGTCTTTTGTTTGAGAGCAGATTTGCTATATTTATTTTCATTTATGTAAATATGTGTATATTTATGTATATCTTATAGTGATTTTATGCTTTTTGTTTGCAAGACTTTTAATAAACAAAATTGGGAAGAATGTTCCTTACATTGGTGATCAGTGGGAAGAATGTCCCTTACATTGGTGATCAGTGAGAAGAATGTTCCTTACATTGGTGATCAGTGGGAAGAATGTTCCTAATTTCTATTTTTTCACTGTTCATTTTCTTTTTCTTTTTGTTGTTGTAACTTCCCTCCTTAGGTATTTTTTTTGCTGTTTTTTATTTCTTTTGTTTTGTTGCTTTTTGTTATTTTCATTTGTTTTGTTTCTTAGGTGTTATTTTTCTGCTGTTTTTCTATTGTTTGGTATTTTGCATTTTTTTTTTTAATTTTTTTTTTCAGTGCCACATTAAAAAATTGCAAAATTGATACAATGAAATTAGAATTTTATCCTTACCAGATACTTAAAGTGGTTGTAAACCCACTTTGTCAACTTGCACCCACAGGGAAGCCTAGATTAAGTCTTACCTGTATGTGCAAGAAATATCTCCTGAACCACTTAAGACCCGGACCGTTATGCAGGTTTAACAGACAATTGCGCGGTCGTGCGACGTGGCTCCCAAACAAAATTGGCGTCCTTTTTTCCCCACAAATAGAGCTTTATTTTGGTGGTATTTGATCACCTCTGCGGTTTTATTTTTTTGTGCTATGAAAAAAATAGAGCGACAATTTTGAAAAAAATTCAATATTTTTTACTTTTTGCTATAATAAATACCCCCAAAAAAGATATAAAAAAATGTTTTTTTCCCTCAGTTTAGGCCGATACGTATTCTTCTATCTATTTTTGGTAAAAAAATCGCAATAAGCGTTTATCGATTGGTTTGCGCAAAATTTATAGCGTTTACAAAATAGGGGATAGTTTTTTCAGTATAATGTAAAAAATGGGAAAAATTCTACAATAAAATTAAGATTTTATACAAAACAGATACTTAAAAAAAAAAACTTCAGATGAGTTTTTAAATCCAACTCCTTTTCCTTACCACTGCTCCGTCCAACAATATTTCCTATGTGGATCGAAGACCTTTTATCTGCATATAAGGAAACCTCGATCCCTTCTGCTCTTAGTTATTTTTCTGCAAATTTTTTGTAATTCTGTTATTTTTACATTCATTTTTTTTTTTTTTACAGTGATATATATATATATAAAAAAAGTGTAAAGTTATAAAAATAAAATGTATACTTTTTATTTACAATAAACTCCTTTTTTGTTTATCGTATGACTGGTGTGGCAGTGATCAAGGATACTGGTTGTCACCAGAAAGAAATAAAAAAAAAAAAAAATTATAATTTTTTTTTTTTTTTTTATGATTTTTTTCTGGTGACAACCAGTGTCCTTGATCACTGCCACACCAGTCATACGATAAACAAAAAAGGAGTTTATTGTAAATAAAAAGTATACATTTTATTTTTATAACTTTACACTTTTTTTATATATCACTGTAAAAAAATGAATGTAAAAATAACAGAATTATAAAATAGAAAAAAAATTATAAAAAATTATTAAAAAAAACTATTTTATAATTCTGTTATTTTTACATTATTTTTTTTTTTACAGTGATATATAAAAAAAAAGTGTAAAGTTATAAAATAAAATGTATACTCCTTACCGGGACAGGAGGCCCGGTAAGAGTAACAACCGAGCAGCTTTTAGCCGCATCGGTTGTTATGCCTGGAAAGCCGACCGCCCGCTCTAAAAAACTGTACCGGTACCGGTGCAGGCATCATCCGGGTATAACCCTCTAAAGCCGAGGCCGCATATATGAATTGAAAATAATATGTTTAAACATTTAACCACTTAAGGACCCCTTCACGCCGATATACGTCGGCAGAATGGCATGGCTGGGCACATCTACGTACCTGGCCCTTTGAGCCCAGCCGTGGGGTCGCGCGTGCACGCGACCCGGTCCGAAGCTCCCTGACCTCGGCCACGGGACCCGATCGCCGCCGGGGGGCCCGCGATCGGTCCCCGGGGCTGAAGAACGGGGAGAGCTGTGTGTAAACACAGCTTCCCCATTCTTCACAGTGGCAGCTTCATTGATCGTCTGTTCCCTAATATAGGGAAAGACGATCAATGACATCACACGTCCAGCCCCGCCCCCCTACAGTTGGAAAAACATATGAGGTCACACTTAACCCCTTCAGCGCCCCCTAGTGGTTAACTCCTAAACTGCAATTGTCACTTTCACAGTAAACATTGCATTTTTATAGCATTTTTTGCTGTGAAAATGACAATGGTCTCAAAAATGTGTCAAAATTGTTCGATGTGTCCGCAATAATGTCGCAATCATAAAAAAAAACGCTGATCGCCGCCATTAGTAGTAAAAAAAAAGAAATGAATAAAAATGTAATAAAACTATCTCCTATTTTGTAAACGCTATAAATTTTGCGCAAACCAATCAATAAACGTTTATTGCAATTTTTTTTTTTTTACCAAAAATAGGTAGAAGAATACATATCGGCCTAAACTGAGGAAAGAAATAGTTTCTTTTATATCTTTTTTGGGGATATTTATTATAACAAAAAGTAAAAAATATTGAATTTTTTTCTATATTGTCGCTCTATTTTTGTTTATAGCGCAAAAAATAAAAACCGCAGAGGTGATCAAATACCACCAAAAGAAAGCTCTATTTGTGGGAAAAAAAGGACGCCAATTTTGTTTGGGAGCCACGTCGCACGACCGCGCAATTGTCAGTTAAAGCGACGCAGTGCCGAATCGCAAAAACTGGCCAGGTCCTTTACCTGCATAAAGGTCCGGGGTCTTAAGTGGTTAAGTAATCGAAACAAAAACATTCTACAGTCAGGGGATGGTTTAGATATATATTTTGCTTCCAGGGGTTCTTCCTTAAGACATCTTATGTAACATGGTTTCCTCTCTATTTTTCATGTGTGTTCTTCTCTCCAGCGGTTGGCCAAATGGCGATTGATCCTAGCGGCGTTCCTGACGTTGACGGTCCTAGTAGTCGTTATCCAGTTCTTCATGAAGGAAGAGTCCCGTCTGGAGCTACAGGAGATCCTGGACCACATCGTAGCCAATAACAGCCCTGCCCCAGTCCTCCGCCGCTCTGCGTTTTTGCACCACCGCGAGAATGACTTTTACGTGGATCTAGTCGAATTCTCTCTGCAGTACCCGGCCCTTCAGGAGTACCGTTGCCGAACCTTTATAGATCTCTCCGGATATTGCCGGACATTGGATCCTCTGATCATCTTGGCGGTGAAATCTCACCCGGCATCCCCTGAGAGGAGGATCATATTACGTCACACCTGGGCTCAGCAGAGGAGGATTCTAGGATACAGGTTCCTCCCCGTGTTCCTCCTCGCCAACTCCGGCCGTCGGGCTGAGATGGAGAGTTTGGTGGAGGAAGCCTCGTTTTATGGTGACATTATCCTGTGGGACTTCATGGAGAGCCACCATAACTTATCCCTGAAGGAGCACTGCTTCCTGGAGTGGCTGCATTACCGCTGTCCGGAGGCCAAATACATACTCAAAGGTAAAACCGGGTCCCCCAATTAAAAGGCCATTCCACCCCGAAAAATTATATTTTAATTGTAGCCGTTTTCTACTCCTGCTGAATTCTCACTGAAGGAAAAAATAACTGGATCTCTACTTTAGTTCCCTTAACCACATGCCGACCGCCGCACGCAGATATACGTCGGCAGAATATCACGGGTAGACAAAAGGACGTATTTATACGTCCCCTTTAAGAAGCGGCATTGTGGACGCGGGCGCGCCGCCACGAACTCCGTGACTTCGACCGCGGGTCCCGCAGACTCTATGTCCGTGGGCATACCCGCGATCGTGTCACGGAGAGGACGGGGAGATGATGATGTAAACAAGTATTTCCCCAGTCTTCCTAGAGACAGGACACTGATCACAGCTTCCTGTAATCGGAAGCTGTGATCAGTGTCGTGTCACACACAGCCCATCCCCCATACAGTTAGAAGCACCCCCTAGGGAACACTTAACCACTTCAGCGCCACCTAGTGGTTAACCCCTTCACTGCCAGTGTCATTTTCACAGTAATCGGTGCATTTTTATAACACTGATCGCTGTAAAAATGACAATGGTCCCAAAATGGTGTCAAAAGTGTCTGATGTGTCCGCCATAATGTCGCAGTCGCGATAAAAATCGCTGATCGCCACCATTACTAGTAAAGAAAAAAAAATATTAATAAAAATGCCATAAAACTATCCCCTATTTTGTAGACGCTATAACTTTTGCGCAAACCGATCAATAAACACTTATTGCGATTTTTTTTTTTTATCAAAAATATGTAGAATAATACGTATCGGATTAAACTGAGGAAATTTTATATATATAAGTTATAGCGTCTAATATATATATATTTCGGGGGATATTTATTATAGCAAAAAAAAAAAAAATATTGAATTTTTTTCAAAATTCGCGCTCTATTTTTGTTTATAGCGCAAAAAATAAAAACAGCAGAGGTGATCAAATACCACCAAAATAAAGCTCTATTTGTGGGGAAAAAAGGACGCCAATTTTGTTTGGGAGCCACGTCGCACGACTGCGCAATTGTCAGTTAAAGCGATGCAGTGCCGAATCGCAAAAAGTGGCCCGGTCTTTGACCAGCAAAATGCTCTGGGGCTTAAGTGGTTAAAGACATAAACTCCTATTTCCTTTGGTTTTGACCCCACTGGTGTCACCTTCTTTATTATTCTGGTGCATGTGCAGAAGTGCCAAATGGGGCTCTGCTGTGCCTGTGTACGCAAGGGGGATTTTCTGCGCATGCGCAAACACGCAGAGCTTTGGGACTTCCAAACCAGCCTCGCCTTTGCGCGTGCAGATGTAATGTGGGGCTCTGTTGGGACCCCTAGCCTTGTGGCACATCATATGCAAAATCCATAACAGACCCAAAGGGCTATGGAAAAAGTTCAGACCCGAAGTCTGTGGGATCCGAACTTAAAGTCCCCATTTTGAAGGCTTATATGAAGATTATGGGGATATGGGCTCCGGGTACTGCCCTGGGGGACATGAATTAATGTTTTTTTTTAAAGAAGCAATGATTTTAATGATGCCTAAAGTAGTAAAAAATCCTTTAAATATAGGGCCAAAGGGGTCCCCTTAGTCTGCCTGTAAAGTGGTGCATCTGTAGCATGTATAGAACCTACTGCAGCAAAAGTGACATATATATATATATATATATAAAGAAATTAAAATTACATTTAAATAGATTTTCCTGGCTGCAAGCCATTGCCGGCAATACAAAAATGTATAAAAAAAACAGCCCTTTGGGTCTGTTATGGATTTTAAGGGGAACCCCATGCCAACATGTAATAAAAAGTGGCATGGGGTCCCCCCATAAACTATAAAAGACTTTCGAGCATGCAGTCTGACAGGCCAAAAAAGGGGGGGAAGAGTAAGCGCCCACCCCCTCCTAAACCATACCAGGCCACATGCCTTTAAGATGGGAGGTGCTTTGGGGTGGGGGGGGGGGGCTAACCGCCAACTTCCTTCTCTGTTGCCTGACACTTCTTAAATAGGAGGCAAGGGGTGGAGACACCTGACAACATCACCTGGTGGCACCACCCCTGGTGTCATCACCGACCGGTGCATGATGTGCCGGTGATGTTACAAGGGGCAGTGCCACAAGGTGGCTCTGCCCCTTACTTATTTAAGAACTGTCAAACCACATGCCTTTAAGATGGGAGGTGCTTTGGGGTGGGGTGTGGGGCTAACCACCAACTGCCTGCTCTGCCGCCTGACACTTCTTAAATAGGAGGCAAGGGGTGGAGCCACCTGACAACATCACCTGGTGGCACCACCCCTTGTATCTGCCCCTTACTTATTTAAGAACTGTCAGACCAAACATTTTGATAAGAAAACAATATTTTTTTAAATACACATCTAATAAAAAAATAAAAAACAATGGGGTAGATTCAGAAAGCAATTGCGTCTGCGGAACCATAGTTACGCAGCGTAATTGCTTAGTTGCGCCGGCGTATCGACTGCTCCTGATTCAGAGAGCTCGATACGCCGACTGCAGCCTAAGATATGACTGGCATAAGGCTCTTATGCCGTCGTATCGTAGGCTGCATTCTTACGCTGGCCGCTAGGTGGCGTTCCCGTAGTGGTCAGCGTAGAGTATGCAAATTGCATACTAACGCCGATTCACAACCGTACGCGCGCCCTACGTACGCAGTTTACGTCTATTACGTTAGTCGGGTTCCGCGTAAGGCTGCCCCTGCTATTAGCAGGGGCAGCCAATGCTAAGTATACCCGTCGTTCCCGCGTCACGAATTTAAAATTTTACGTTGTTTGCGTAAGTGAATCGTGAATGGCGCTGGACGCCATTTACGTTCACTTTGAAGCAAATGACGTCCTTGCGACGTCATTTGCCGCAATGCACGTCGGGAAAGTTTCCCGACGGAGCATGCGCACTACGTTCGGCGCGGGAACGCGCCTAATTTAAATGATCCACGCCCCCTATGGGATCATTTAAATTACGCGCGCTTACGCCGGCCATTTTTATGGAGCGCCTCCGCAAATTACAGAGCTACTGCTTCCTGAATCAAGCGTAGCGCAAGTAATTTACGGAGGCGTAGCATAAAAATGTAACGCAGCGCCTCCGTAAAAAGTGCGCGGCACTACCTGAATCTACCCCAATAACATTTCTTTATACATTTGGGCCAAAATGTATTCTACTACACACTATATCCTGTCTGATCAATGTTTATGAACAATGTTACTTTGTATCTCTCTATCTCCCATCTGATCAATGTTTATAAACAATGTTACTTTGTATCTCTCTACCTCATGTCTGATCAATGTTTATAAACCACAGAACTTTATATCTCTCTATCTCCTGTATGATTAACACTTTTTTTGGGCAGGTGTAGCATGCCCAGTTTCCCCAACTAGTTCTAATTTGTCCTAAAAGAAACATAAATTAAGATCACCAACCAACATCATCTTCCATTGAATCTCTGTGAAGGCCTGTACACACGGTCGGACTTTCGGGCCAACAAACTTCAAAATCAACAAGTTTTCACATTTGTCCGATCGTGTGTACGCTCCATCGGACCAACTTTTTCGGGTTTCATCGGACAAAAAGTTTGGTCTGCAAACGGACAAACTTTCCGACAACAAAAGTCCGTTGGTGCAAAGTCCGACCGTGTGTACAGCAAGCCATCGGACTTTTGTCCGAAGTACAAACACGCATGCCCAGAACCAATGTTAAAATCAACCAACAATAGCAGAAAGGGTTAACCAAAGGGTGGCGATAAAGAGCAGAAAAACCACGTGATGTTGGGAACGTTTTAGAAACGTTTTCAGAAAAGTCCGAGCGTGTGTATGCTATGGGTGTGACCGGACAAATCACTTCGGACAAAAATCCAAGGGAAAGTTTGTCGGCTGTCCGACCGTGTGTACGAGGCTTTAGAGCCGTAGTGTTGCCTTCATTCATTGTTGATGGAAAGCTTGTCAATTGTATATTTTTTGTGTGTGATCGGCATGAACTAAACTGTTTTTCTTTTCATCTCTACCCAAATGTTTCCTCCATGACAGCGGACGATGATGAGTTTGTGAACCCCCACTCTCTGGTCTCCTACATCTCCACCTCCGTAAAGAAGTTTCCTCACCAGGTCCACGGATTCTGCCAGACTCGGGGGCTGGTGGAACGCTGGGGTAAATACGGCATTCCCTTCAGCGTCTTCCCGTATGATTTCTACCCCCCATTCGTCTCTGGTGGAGGATTCCTCTACTCTGCCGAGTTGGTCCCCTCGCTCCTTAAAGCCTCGTCCACCATTCCCGTATTCCCCCTGGACGATGTCTTCTTTGGTCTACTGGCTCTAGCTGCCAACATCTCCTTCCACCACGAGCTGCGCTTCCGTACCTTCGGGCTGAAGTCCACCAAGATTTGCCGCTTCCGGGACGTCCTGGTGGTCCATGGTTTATCGAGACGTCGGCTGCTGGAAACCTGGAACGCCCTTCCTTACACTTCTCCGTGCCCGCCCAGCAATAAAGAGAAGCAAGAGTACGATATGATAGTCAAAAATGTACAAGGAAGCGACAACAGAAAGACGGTCGCCCGCTAGATCTGACTTCATAGACTTACGGTGTTAAAGTGGACCTGTCATCAGATATATTTTTCATGTGAAGTCCAGGCGAAGTGCTTTCCCTGACAATGCCTCCTCTCCAGAAGGATGGGGCCCTCTTTGTTCAGACATCATCCAGAGCCACCATCTACTTCATGGAATGAAATGTCCACTCACAGTTGACCCAGTCAATGATGGTTTGACAAATTAGCCCCTGCTGCAGGTTCCACCATTCTGACTTGCTACAACAGCTACCATGTTGCAGTCTGATCACTGACCATAGGCGTGCGCGAGGGGTGTGCCAGGTGTGCCTGGGCACACCCTAATCCTGTGGTTGGCAACCTTTCAATGGTGGACAGGCGATGGGTAAACCGCAATCCTTCCTTGCCGACCCTCAGAACCTGGACAGGAGAGGTGACGGGGGTGGCATTTAGTGGAACCGATCTGTCTTTTCCTCCTGCAGCAGCTGAAAGTAGGCTTCTCCTCCTCTCCCTTCTGTCAATATTCAGCTGCCACAGGAGTTAAATATAGGGGATCGGGACTAATATATGCCACCCCTTCTTTCTCTGTTCCTCTTCCTTTTGTTGTCTGAATCCCCCATGTGCTCCCTTCAACCGCTTAAGGTATACGTCGGCAGAATGGCACAGCTGGGCAGATCAACGTATATATACGTTGCCCGTTTAAGAGCGGCATTGTGGGCGTGCCTGCCACGAGTCCGACTCTGGATCCCGCGGACTCAATGTCCGCGAGGATACCCGCGATCGTCTCACGGAGATGAAGAACGGGGAAATGCTGATGTAAACAAGGCATTTCCCCATTCTTCCTAGTGACAGGACACTGATCACAGCTTCCTGTGATCGGGAGCGGTGATCAGTGTCGTGTGACGCATCCCCCCTACAGTTAGAAGCACTCCCTAGTACATACTTACCCTCTTCAGCGCCCCTAGTGGTTAGCCCCTTCACTGCCTGTGTAATTTTTACAGTAATCAGTGCATTTTTATAGCACTGGTCGCTGTAAAAAAGACAATGGTCCCAAAATGGCATCAAAAGTGTCCGATGTGTCCGCCATAAAGTCACAGTCACGATAAAAATAGCAGATCGCCGCCATAACTAGTAAAAAAAAATAATAAAAAAAAAATGCCATAAAACTATGCCTTATTTTGTAAACGCTATAACTTTTGCGCAAACCAATCAATAAACGCTTATTGCGATTTTTTTTTTTACCAAAAATATGTAGAAGAATACGTTTTTTTTCCTCAGTTTAGGCCGATACGTATTCTTCTACCTACTTTTGGTTAAAAAAATCGCAATAAGCGTTTATCGATTGGTTTGCGCAAAAGTTATAGCGTTTACAAAATTGGGGATAGTTTTATGGCATTTTTATTAATATTTTTTTTTTACTACTAATTATGGCGATCAGCGATTTTTTTTCTTGACTGCGACATTATGGGGGACACATCGGACAATGTTGACACATTTTTGGGACCAGCGAAAAGTGCTATAAAAATGCACTGATTACTGTGAAAATGACAATTGCAGTTTAGGAGTTAACCACTAGGGGGCGCTGTAGGGGTTAAGTGTGACCTCATAGGTGTTTCTAACTGTAGGGGGGCGGGGCAGGACATGTGACATCACTGATCGTCTTTCCCTATATCGGGGAACAGACGATCAAGGACATTGCCACAATGAAGAACGCGGAAGGTTTGTTTACACTCACCTCTCCCCGTTCTTCAGCTCCGGTGACCAATCGCGGGACACAGGCAGCAATCGGGTCCGCGGGTCCTGTGGGGGCGTGGTGACGGAGCTTCAGACTGGGTCGCGGGCGTGCGCCCGCGACCCCCAGCTGGGCACTTAAAGAGGACATACAGATACGTGATTGTGCCCAGCCGTGCCATTCTGCTGACGTATATCGGCGTTAGGCGGTCCTTAAGTGGTTAAGGCCTAAGCTTTGAGATTTGGGCCCAGATTCTCATACATTTACGTTGCTCCTGGGCAGCGTAACGTATGTGATTTGCGTTACACCGCCGCAGGTTTACAGGTTTACAGCCTAATTCTCAGAACACTTACCTGTAAACTTGCGGCGGTGTATCGTTAAATCACTCGGCGCAAGCCCGCCCTATTCAAATGGGGCGGGCACCATTTAAATTAGGCGCGCTCCCGCGCCGAGCGTACTGCGCATGCTCCGTTGGGTAAATTACCCGACGTGCATTGCGCTAAATGACGTCCCCCCGACGTCATTTGCTTAGACGTTTACGTAAATGGCGTCCAGCGCCATTCACGGACGTCTTACGCAAACGACGTAATTTTTTTAAAATTCGACGCGGGAACGACGGCCATACTTAACATTGGTTGCCCCTCCTAATAGCAGGGGCAACCTTACGCGTCGCGTACGCTACGGAAACAACGTAAATTCTCAGCGTTGACCGCGCGTATGTTCGGGAATCTCGCGTAATTACCTCATTTGCATAGACGACGGGGAAAACGACGATGCGACACCTAGCGGCGGGAAAAAAATATGCTTTTAAGATCTGACAGCGTAAGAGCCTTACGCCTGTCAGATCTAATGGGTATCTATGCGTAACTGATTCTAAGAATCAGTCGCATAGATACCCGGGGCCAGATGAGGAGTTACGACGGCGCAAATGGTGTTGCGCCGTCGTAACGCCTTTGAGAATCTGGGCCTTGGTGTTTACAAGTTAAAATCATTTTTTTTTTGCTAGTAAAACCCCCAAACATTATATATTTTTTTCAGACACCCTAGAGAAAAAAATGGTGGTCGCTGCAATACTTTACGTCACGCCGTATTTGCGCACTTTTTTTTGAAAAAAAGTCTTTTTTTTTATAAAAAAATAAGACAAAAGTAAAGTTAGCCCAATTTTTTTTTTATTGTGAAAGATAATGTTACGCCGAGTAAATTGATACCCAACATGTCACGCTTCAAAATTGCGCCCGCTCGTGGAATGGCGACAAACTTTGACCTTAAAAACTCTGCATAGGCGACGTTTAAAAATGTCTACAGGTTACCAGTTTAGAGTTACAGAGGAGGTCTAGGGCTAGAATTATTGCTCTCGCTCTAACGATCGCGGCGACACCTCACATGTGTGGTTTGAGACCGCTTTCATATGCGGGTGCAAAGGGACGGGGAGCTTTAAAAAAAAAAAATCTTATTTATTTTATTTTTTATTTTTACACTGTCTTTATAAAAAAAAAAAAATTGGGTCGCTTTTATTCCTATTACAAGGAATGTAGAAAAAAATAAAAAATCTGCAATGTCTCTGGTACAGGAGAATGAATACAGTGGATACATTTTATTTATTTTTGTTTTGCTTTATTTATCTCCTATCATTATCGGCTCCATCTAGTGGCCACAATGCGGTACTTTTTTTTTTATTGAGATATTTCAGGAAAATACCGCTTGCTGACCAGGTGCTTTTTCTGACACTTTTTTTTTTTTTTTTTACGAGTAAAAATCTGTATTTCGCTGCTAGAAAATTACTTGGAACCCCCAAACATTATATATTTAAAAAATAAAAATAAAATGGCGGTTGTTGTAATTTTTTTATGTCGCAAGGTTTTTGCACAGAGGTTTTTCACACAAAATGTGTATTTTGGAAAAAACGCACATTAATGAATAATAATAAAAAAATAATAAAAACGTACTATTCAATTATTTTTTTTGTATAATATAAAAGATGATGTTATGTCGAGTAAGTAGATACCTAACATGTTGCGGTTTAAAAAATGCGCGGTACTTAAAAATCTCCATAGGCGACGCTTTCATTTTTTTAATTTTTTTTTTTACAGGTTACCAGTTTAGAGTTCCAGAGGAGGTCTAGCGCTAGCATTATCGCTCTCACTCAGATGTTCGCGGCGCCACCTCACATGTGTGGGCGTGACCTACTTATGCGTTCACCACTGCACGTGGGCGCTTTAAAAAGAAAATATTGGCCTGGATTCAAGAAGCAATTGCGCCTGCGTAACCATAGGTTACACAGCGCAATTGCTTACTTGCCCCGGCGTAACGAATGCTCCCGATTCAGGAACATCGTAACGCCGACTGCAGCCTAAGATATGCGCGGCATAAGGCTCTTATGCCCGCATATCTTAGGCTGCATTCTTGCGATGGCCGCTAGGTGGCGTTCCCGTTGTGCTCAGCGTATAGTATGCAAATTGCATACTAACACCGATTCACAACGTTGCGCGAGCCCTGCGTACGCAATTTACGTCGTTTACGTACGGCGGTTTTTGCGTACGCAGGGCTCGCGCAACGTTACGTATACCCGTCGTTCCCACGTCGCGAAATTTGAAATTTACGTAGTTTGCGTAAGTGAATCGTGAATGGCGCCGGACGCCATTCACGTTCACTTTGAAGCAAATGACGTCCTTGCGACCTCATTTGCCGCAATGCACGTCGGGAAAGTTTCCCGACGGAGCATGCGCTCTACGATCGGCGCGGGAACGCGCCTAATTTAAATGATTCCCGCCCCCTACGGGATCATTTAAATTGCGCGCGCTTACGCCGGGCAGTTTGCCGGCGCGCCAGCGCAATTTACGGAGCTACTGCTCCGTGAATCGGGGGCAGCGCAAAAAAATTGCGGGGGCGCAGGGCAAAAACGTTGCCCTGCGCCTCCGTAAAAAAAGCGCAATTGTTACTGAATCCGGGCCATTATTTATTTTGTTAAAAAAAAATATTTCTACAGCATCTCTTTAAAAAAAAAAAATCATCACTTTTTATTGCTGTCGCTAGGAATGTAAACGTCCCTTGGTATAACAATACAGCATGACAGGTCCTCTTCATGGAGAGATCTGGGGTCCAATAGAAAAAGAATGTTGATCTTTGGCTTTAACCCCTTCCCACCAGCCGCCTCCTGGCCCTTTAAGCAGGGTTCACAATTTCAAATCCTGAGCCAATAGCCAGGCTTTAGTTACTCACCACCACTTGCCCCACCCAACGCCTACCGTGCTCCGCCCCTAAACACGCCCTCATAACGTAGCTCATGAAATTACACTGTTAAATTTTTTATGCGGAATTAAGCTCCAAAAATAAATATTAACCAGTTAGCAACCGCCCTATAGACAAAATACATCTACAAGGCGGTTGCTTAACTCTAGGAGGGCGTCAATGTACGTCCTCCTAGAATCGCGCTCCCGCGCGCCCTGTGGGGCGCGCACACGGGAGTCTCCGTGATCGCCGGGTCCTCCGGACCCGACTGATCACGGATCACGGTGCTGCTGCTGCGGGCTGGATCTGTGACACATTCAGTCACAGATCCAGCCAGCCATCCCTCCCTGTGCAATACTCTGCAATATTACCCCCATACTCTGCAATGCCCCCATACTCTGCAATGCCCCCATACTCTGCAATGCCCCCATACTCTGCAATATTACCCCCATACTCTGCAATGCCCCCCACACTCTGCAATGCCCCCATACTCTGCAATATTACCCCCATACTCTGCAATGCCCCCATACTCTGCAATGCCCCCATACTCTGCAATGCCCCCATACTCTGCAATATTACCCCCATACTCTGCAATGCCCCCATACTCTGCAATGCCCCGCAATACTCCGCAATGCCCCGCAAAACTCCGCAATGCCTCCCAAAACACCACAATACTCCGCAATACTCCGCAATACCCCGCAATACCCCGCAATACTCCGCAATACCCCGCAATACCCCACAATACTCTGCAATACCCCACAATACCCTGCAATACCCCACAATACTCCGCAATACCCCACAATACTCTGCAATACCCCACAATACTCTGCAATACCCCACAATACTCCGCAATACCCCACAATACTCTGCAATACCCCACAATACTCCGCAATACCCCACAATACTCTGCAATACCCCACAATACTCTGCAATACCCCACAATACCCTGCAATACCCCACAATACTCTGCAATACCCCACAATACTCTGCAATACCCCACAATACTCCGCAATACCCCACAATACCCTGCAACGTCGTCTATGGGGATTTTTAAGTAGCGAAGTTTGGCGCCATTCCACGAGCGTGTGCAATTTTAAAGGGTGACATGTTGTGTATCTATTTACTCGGCGTAACTTCATCTTTCACATTTATGCAAAAGAATGAAGAAAAAATACTACATTTGCCAAATTTTATAACAGAAACAAAGAAAAATTATTTTTTTTTACAGAATTTTCAGTCTTTTTTCTCTTATAGCGCAAAAAATAAAAAACCCAACGGTGATTAAATACCACCAAAAGAAAGCTCTATTTGTGTGAAAAAAAGGACGAAAATTTCATTTGGGTACAGTGTTGTATGACTGAGTAATTGTCATTCAAAGTGTGAGAGCACCGAAAGCTGAAAATTGGTCTGGTTATTAAGGGGGTTTACGTGCCCAGTGGTCAAGTGGTTAACAACAACTTTAGCAATATTAACATAAAGTATATCAGTGCTCATCAGTGCAGTCTCATAAGTGGCCATCAGTGCGGCCTCATCAGTGGCCATCAGTGCAGCCTCATCCAGTAACCATCAGTGCTGCTTCATCAGTGGCCACCAATGCAGCTATCAGTGCCCATCAATGCAGCATTGCAGTGCTACATTATCATTGCAGCCCTGTCAGAGAGTGCTGACTCATCAGTGGCCATCGGTGCATCCTCATCAGTGCCCATTAGTGAAGCATATTAGTGCTGCCTTATCAGTGCAGCTTGCCAGTGCTGCCTGATCAGTGACTATCAGTGCAGCCTCATCAGCGGCCATCCGTGCAACATATCAGTGCTGGCTTATCAGTGCAGCATCATTCGTGCCCATCAGTGCAGCCTATCAGTGCTGCCTTACCAGTGCAGCCCCATTAGTGCAGCTTACCAGTGCCGCCTCATCAGTGGCCATCAGTGCAGCATATCAGTTCTGTCTCATTGGTGCCTATCAGTGCAGTTTATCAGTATCCATCATTGCTGCCTCATCAGTAGCCATCAGTGCAGCCTATTAGTTTCCATATCAGTGCAGCTTATCAGTTCGGCCTCATCAGTGGCCATCAGTGCAGCCTATTAGTTTCCATATCAGTGCAGCTTATCAGTTCGGCCTCATCAGTGGCCATCAGTGCAGCCTATTAGTTCCTTTCAGTGCAGCCTCATCAGTGGCCATCAGTGCAGCCTATTAGTGCCCTTCAGTGCAGCCTTATCAGTGCAGGCTTATCAGTGCCTATCAGTGCAGGCTTATCGGTTCTTACCAGTGCCTACCAATGCAGCCTATCATTGCCCATCAATGCAGCAGGGAGGAATCGGGATAATCTGGAAGCCGGACCACACAGAGTGGGGATCTCCCGCCGAGACACAGCTTGTATATGAATAGCAGGCCGCTGTCAAACAAAGTCCCGCCTCCTGGACTGTCATTGGACCAGTGTGATGTCATAGTAGCCGGTCATGGAGGTGGGACTTTGTTTGACAAGCTGTTTGTCAGCGGGAGATCCCCGCTCTGTGTGATCCTTCTGACTGTTTCCTGGCTGATCTCCTCTGGCAAAAGCGGTGCTGCCTTTTTTTACAGGGCATCAGAGCAGCCCAGGGAGCAGGGAGCCCCCCCCCCACCCGTGCCGCTCTGATGCCCGCGTCGCTTCTGCCAGAGGTTATCAGCCAAAAAATGTCCCTGCTCCGCACTCACCCGCCACTAAATTCCACTCGCCAAATACGAGCGGAAATTTTGAGGGCTGCTTTAAGGTTTCCAAATGGCAGGAGGCGGAGGCGGGCATTCGGGTCATGTGACCGACGTGATTGGCGGTCGGGAGCTTTCCGGTAACCGCCGGGAGCACACAGGGAGCGCACTCTCAGCACGGTAAGGGGTTTACACTGGGCCGCCTGAAGGCGTGAAGGTCCAAACGCCGTGAGGCCGCATATGTGCGATCCCCCGGTGTGAAGAGGTTGAAAATAAACGGTTTTGTTTACTTCAGGCCTGGAACTGGAAGTGACGTCACGACGCCGCTCCGGTCCCCCTAGGGCAGGGATATGCATTTAGCGGACCTCCATCTGTTGCAGAACTACAAGTCCCATGAGGCATAGCAAGACTCTGACAGCCACAAGCATGACTCCCAGAGGCAGAGGCATGATGGGACTTGTAGTTTTGCAACAGCTGGAGGACCGCTCATTGCATATCCCTGTCCTAGGGGAATAGAGATGGGCGGAGGTGCCGACAGTGCCATATTGGTTTTCGGCCTTCCCGGTTCGCCAAGAAGGCCCGAAAACCACTGCGGGAAGAGGGGGGGGTGGATCCCTCCCACCGCTTCTAAAAAAATTCCGCCATTCAGACCACTTTTGTGTGAAAGATCGGCGCCTGAGGGAAAAACTAATACCAGTGTTATCATGGCATCCAGCCCCAGTATTTAACGTCAAATAGCCAGATTCATAGAGAGTTACGCCGGCGTATCAGTAGATACGCCAACGTAACTCGGAATCTGCGCCGTCGTAAGTTTAAGTGTATTCTCAAACTGAGATACACTTAAAGGGCCAGATTCTCAGTGGAGATACGACGGCGTATCTCCAGATACGCCGTCGTATCTATGCGCCTGATTCTTAGAATCAGTTACGCATACATTTCTATTAGATCCGACAGGCGTAAGTCTCTTACGCCGTCGGATCGTAACTGCATATTTACGCTGGCCGCTAGGGGCGTGTACGCTGATTTACGTGTCAAAATATGTAAATCAGCTAGATACGCGAATTCACGAACGTACGCCCGGCCGACGCAGTAAAGTTACGTCGTTTACGTTAGGCTTTTCCCGGCGTATAGTTACCTCTGCTATATGGTGGCGTAAGTGCGGCGTACAAATGTTAAGTATGGCCGTCGTTCCCGCAACGAAATTTGAAAATTTTACGTCGTTTGCGTAACTCGTCCGTGAATGGGGCTGGACGTAATTTACGTTCACGTCAAAACCAATACGGCCTTGCGGCGTATTAGGAGCAATGCACACTAGTAGATTTCCACGGACGGCGGGTCACAGAACATTTACATAAAACACGCCCCCCTGTTCCAAATTTGAATTAGGCGGGCTTATGCCGGCCGATTTACGCTACCCTGCCGCAACTTACGGAGCAAGTGCTTTGAGAATACAGCACTTGCCCGTCTAAGTTGCAGAGGCGTAACGTAAATCGGATACGTTACGCCGCCGCAAAGATACGCCGCTGGACGAGAATCTAGCCCAAACCTATCTAAGATACAACGGGCCTGCGCCGTCGTATCTTAGGGTGCAAAATTTACGCTGGCCGCTAGGTGCCGCTTCCGTTGAGTTCGCCGTAGAATATGTAAATGACTAGATACGCCGATTCACGAATGTACGTGCGCCCGGCGCAGTAACGATACACCGTTTCCGTAAGAGTTACGCCGCGTAAAGATAACGCTGCCCCCTAGCTGGCCTAGTCAATGTTAAGTATGGCCGTCGTTCCCGCATCGAAATGTGAAAAAATGTACGTTGTTTGTGTAAGTCGTCCGTGAATGGGGCTGGACGTCATTTACGCTCACGTCGAAACCAATACGTCTTTGCGGCGTACTTTGGAAAAAATGCACACTGGGAAATGTACACGGACGGCGCATGCGCCGTTCGTAAAAAACGTCAATCACGTCGGGTCACCAATCTTTTCCATAAAACACGCCCCCCTCATCCTCATTTGAATTAGGCGCGCTCACGCCGGCCACATTTACGCTACGCCGCCGTAAGTTAGGAGGCAAGTGATTTGTAAATACAGTACCTGCCTCTCTGACTTAAGGCGGCGTAGCGTAAATACGATATGCTACGCCGCCTTAAAGATGCAGCGTCCTACCTGAATCTAGCTAAAAGGAATGCCGTATTTTCCCAGTTAGGCAGTCGGCAAGTTCATATTGTGGCCACCAGAGGGAGCTGATGGTTCAGGCACGGTGTCATAGTAGAACTAGATGTCCTTATAATGACAAAAGTTCAATTTCCTAATAAAAAATAATTCTCTCACGAGTCAATATTCTATCTGGGCCATCGACAATAAAGAATTTATATTTTATTCATGTCTTATTTCTTCTTTGTGTTGCTTGTGGAGTTTGTGTGTGAAGAGTTTATTACGACTCTATGAATTACATTGCCAATCTACACTCACCGGACACTTTATTAGGTACACCTTGCTAGTCCCGGGTTGGGCCTCCTTTTGCCTTCATTCTTTATGGCATAGATTCAACAAGGTGTTGGAAACGTTCCTCTGAGATTTTGGTCCCCAGGGACATGATAACATTAAACATTCATTCCACCACATCCCAAAGGGTCTCTATTGGATGAGATGTGGTGAGTGTGGAGGCCATTGGAGGACAGTGACCTCGTTGTCCAGTGGTGAGATGATTGGAGTACAGAGACCTCATTGTCTAGTGGTGAGGTGATTGGAGGACAGTGACCTCATTGTCCAGTGGTGAGATGATTGGAGGACAGTGACCTCATTGTCCAGTGGTGAGATGATTGGAGTACAGAGACCTCATTGTCCAGTGGTGAGATGATTGGAGGACAGTGACCTCATTGTCCAGTGGTGAGATGATTGGAGGACAGTGACCTCATTGTCCAGTGGTGAGATGATTTGAGTACAGAGACCTAATTGTCCAGTGGTGAGATGATTGGAGGACAGTGACCTCATTGTCCAGTGGTGAGATGATTGGAGGACAGTGACCTCATTGTCCAGTGGTGAGATGATTGGAGTACAGAGACCTAATTGTCCAGTGGTGAGATGATTGGAGGACAGTGACCTCATTGTCCAATGGTGAGAGGATTGGGGTACAGTGACCTCATTGTCCAGTGGTGAGATGATTGGAGGACAGTGATCACATTGTCCAGTGGTGAGATGATTGGAGGACAGAGACCTCATTGTCCAGTGGTGAGATGATTGGAGGACAGTGACCTCATTGTCCAGTGGTGAGATGATTGGAGGACAGTGACCTCATTGTCCAGTGGTGAGATGATTGTAGGACAGTGACCTCATTGTCCAGTGGTGAGATGATTGTAGGACAGTGACCTCATTGTCCAGTGGTGAGATGATTGGAGGACAGTGACCTCATTGTCCAGTGGTGAGATGATTGGAGGACAGTGACCTCATTGTCCAGTGGTGAGATGATTGGAGGACAGTGACCTCATTGTCCAGTGGTGAGATGATTGGAGGACAGTGACCTCATTGTCCAGTGGTGAGATGATTGGAGGACAGGGACCTCATTGTCCAGTGGTGATTTGATTGGAGGACAGGGACCTTGTTGTCCAGTGGTGAGATGATTGGAGGACAGTGACCTCATTGTCCAGTGGTGAGGTGATTGGAGGACAGTGACCTTGTTGTCCAGTGGTGAGATGATTGGAGGACAGTGATCACATTGTCCAGTGGTGAGGTGATTGGAGGGCAGTGACCTCATTGTCCAGTGGTGAGATGATTGGAGTACAGTGACCTCATTGTCCAGTGGTGAGATGATTGGAGTACAGAGACCTCATTGTCCAGTGGTGAGATGATTGGAGGACAGTGACCTCGTTGTCCAGTGGTGAGATGATTGGAGGACAGGGATCTCATTGTCCAGTAGTGAGATGATTGGAGGACAGTGACCTCATTGTCCAGCGGTGAGATGATTGGAGGACAGTGATCACATTGTCCAGTGGTGAGATGATTGGAGGACAGTGACCTCATTGTCCAGTGGTGAGATGATTGGAGGACAGTGATCACATTGTCCAGTGGTGAGGTGATTGGAGGGCAGTGACCTCATTGTCCAGTGGTGAGATGATTGGAGGGCAGTGACCTCATTGTCCAGTGGTGAGATGATTGGAGTACAGTGACCTCATTGTCCAGTGGTGAGATGATTGGAGTACAGAGACCTCATTGTCCAGTGGTGAGATGATTGGAGGACAGTGACCTCGTTGTCCAGTGGTGAGATGATTGGAGGACAGGGATCTCATTGTCCAGTGGTGAGATGATTGGAGGACAGTGACCTCATTGTCCAGTAGTGAGATGATTGGAGGACAGTGATCTCATTGTCCAGTGGTGAGATGATTGGAGGACAGTGACCTCATTTTCCAGTGGTGAGATGATTGGATCTTTGTGACATGGTGCATTATCCTGCTGGAAGGAGCCACTAGAACATGGGGACAATGTAGTCATAAAGGGATGGACATGGTCAGCAACAATACTCAGGTAGGCCATGGTGCATAAATGATGCTCAATTTAACCCACTTCCCTAGTGCACATAGACATATGATGGCGACAGGAACCCTTTGTCCCTCCGGGCCGGCGTCATATGACGACTTTTTCTTCCTGAGCCTCTTGGGGGCACACCGCCGCCGCGTCACTCAGCACTTAATGCGCAAGCCCGGCGGCCGCGATGTCCGCCGGGCACCCACAATTGTCCATGAACACGGCAGGACCTTGTACCTGTGTTCAGGGTCAGCGACAACCAAATTTAAACAAATCAAACACAGATGAGAACAAATAAGTCTCTTATCTTACTAAATTAAACATAGCACCTGTACTGATAAGTACACAGGCGCTACACAAATTATAATTGTTGTGAAAAGTTGGAAGTCGTTAGAAAATTCATAAAGGAAACAAATTTTAACAAAAACAAAACAAAATTTTACGAAAACAACACTAAACTAAACCAATTCCGAAACCAAACTAATATGAATTCCATAACGAAATGAAATTAGTAACATAACGAACCTATGCGAAACAAATTTTCCCGTTCTGCACATGTCTACTTTCTCCACCACAGGAGGCGCTCACCTGCAGAATCCTTGCAGCGGCAGAGGAAGTCAAGAGGAACATACATATGTAGTTCCTCAATGGTTTCCTGGGTCATTGGGGAAGCTATCCGGTTGGATACTGTCTCCCCATGTGACTCTGGCAGTCATCTTGGGTCAGGCACAGCCTATTTAAGGCCCTGGCTCCCAGGTTTGCGTTTTATGCGAGTGGGTAGCATAGTGAAAGGAAACCCATCTGTTTAGGACAGTACTAGCGGTAGGGAAAAGTTCCTTAACCCCTTTCCGACCAGCGCACGACGAAATACATCGGCACAATGGCACGGCTGGGCAAATGGGCGTACAGGTACGTCCCCTTTAAGATGTGGCATTGTGGGCGCGTGCCTGCCAGCGAGCTCCATGAGTCTGACCATGGGTCCCGCAGGCTCGATGTCCACGGATGTACCCTACGATCGTCTTACGGAGAGGAAGCACGGGGAAATGCTGATGTAAACAAGCATTTCCCTGTTCTTCCTAGTGACACAGACACTGATCACCGCTCCCTGTAATCTGGAGCGGTGATCAGTGTCATGTCACACGCAGCCTATCTCCCCTACAGTTAGAACACATCCCTAGGACACACTTAGCCCTTTCAGCGCCCCTACTTCACTAACAGTGCCATTTTTATAGCACTGATCGCTGTATCAATGACAATGGTCCCAAAATGGCGTCAAAAGCGCCCGATGTGTCCACCATAATGTCCCAGTCACGATAAAAATCGCAGATCGCCGCCATTACTAGTAAAAATAAATATTAATAAAAAAGCCATAAATCTATCCCCTATTTTGTAGACGTTATAACTTTTGCGCAAACAATCAATAAACGATTATTGCAATTTTATTTATTTTTTTACCAAAAATATGTAGAAGAATACGTATCGGCCTAAACTGAGTAAAAAATTGTTTTTTATATATTTTGTAGGGGGATATTTATTACAGCAAAAAGTAAAAAATATTGTTTTTTTTTTCAAAATTGTCACTCTATTTTTGTCTATAGCGCAAAAAAAAAAAAAAAAAAACGCAGGTGATCAAATACCACCAAAATAAAGCTCTATTTGTGGGGAAAAAAGGAAAACAATTTTTGTTTGGGAGCCACGTCGCACGACCGCACACTTGTCAGTTAAAGCGAAGTAGTGCTGAATCGCCAAAAAGTGGCCCGATCTTTGGCCAGCCAAATGGTCCGGGGGCTAAAGTGGTTAAGAGGAGGAAAAGCAAGGGGTCGTGCAGGGCTGTCTTAATAGCATCATGGGCCCCTGGGCAAAGTAATGATTTGGGGCCCCTACAAAGGAGACAGTGCAGGTAAACAGAAATCAAGAAGGTAGGAGGTAGGGCATACCTGGGGTGTAGAGGGGTCAGAGTGTCGGGGGGATATCTAAGGTGTAGAGGGGTCAGAGTGCTGGGGGGATATCTAGGGTGTAGAGAGGTCAGAGTGCTGGGGGGGATATCTAAGGTGTAGAGAGGTCAGAGTGCTGGGGGGATATCTGGGGTGTAGAGGGGTCAGAGTGCTGGGGGGATATCTGGGGTGTAGAGGGGTCAGAATGCCGGGGGGATATCTATGGTGTAGAGAGGTCAGAGTTCCGGGGGGATATCTAAGGTGTAGAGAGGTCAGAGTGCTGGGGGGGGGATATCTGGGGTGTAGAGGGGTCAGAGTGCTGGGGGGATATCTGGGGTGTAGAGGGGTCAGAGTGCTGGGGGGATATCTGGCTGGTAGAGGGGTCAGAGTGCTGGGGGGATTTCTAGGGTGTAGAGGGGTCAGAGTGCTGGGGGGTTATCTGGGGTGTAGAGGGATCAGAGTGCCGGGGGGATATCTGGGGTGTAGAGGGATCAGAGTGCTGGGGGGATATCTAGGGTCTAGAGGGGTCAGAGTGCCGGGGGGATATCTAGGGTGTAGAGGGGTCAGAGTGCTGGGGGGTTATCTGGGGTGTAGAGGCATCAGAGTGCCGGGGGGATATCTGGGGTGTAGAGGGATCAGAGTGCTGGGGGGATATCTAGGGTCTAGAGGGGTCAGAGTGCTGGGGGGATATCTAGGGTGTAGAGGGGTCAGAGTGCCGAGGGGATATCTAGGGTCTAGAGGGGTCAGAGTGCTGGGGGGATATCTGGGGTGTAGAGGGGTCAGAGTGCTGGGGGGATATCTAGGGTGTAGAGGGGTCAGAGTGCTGGGGGGATATCTAGGGTGTAGAGGGGTCAGAGTGCTGGGGGGTTATCTGGGGTGTAGAGGCATCAGAGTGCCAGGGGGATATCTAGGGTGTAGAGGGGTCAGAGTGCTGGGGGGATATCTAGGGTGTAGAGGGGTCAGAGTGCTGGGGGGTTATCTGGGGTGTAGAGGCATCAGAGTGCCAGGGGGATATCTAGGGTGTAGAGGGATCAGAGTGCTGGGGGGATATCTGGGGTGTAGAGGGGTCAGAGTGCTGGGGGGATATCTGGGGTGTAGAGGCATCAGAGTGCCAGGGGGATATCTAGGGTGTAGAGGGGTCAGAGTGCTGGGGGGATATCTAGGGTGTAGAGGGGTCAGAGTGCTGGGGGGTTATCTGGGGTGTAGAGGCATCAGAGTGCCGGGGGGATATCTAGGGTGTAGAGGGGTCAGAGTGCTGGGGGGATATCTAGGGTGTAGAGGGGTCAGAGTGCTGGGGGGTTATCTGGGGTGTAGAGGCATCAGAGTGCCAGGGGGATATCTAGGGTGTAGAGGGATCAGAGTGCTGGGGGGATATCTGGGGTGTAGAGGGGTCAGAGTGCTGGGGGGATATCTGGGGTGTAGAGGGGTCAGAGTGCCGGGGGGTATCTAGGGTCTAGAGGGGTCAGAGGGCTGGGGGGATATCTGGGATATAGAGGGGCAGCCCAGGCTGCCCCAATTTCAGGGGCAGCCAGGGGTCAAGGACCTGCTGCTTTGGGGAAAGATCAGGGGCCCCCATGCAGCTAGGGCCCCTGGGCAGTGCCCAGGTGTGCCCTCTCATTAAGACAGCCCTGGGGTCGTGACTCCTCTGGACATCCTCCCGCTTGGGCACGAGATTGGCCAGGCCTCATTCTGTCCTCTTAACAAATGCTGCTCTCTACCCGTCGCTGGAAACCGCGAGCCACCTGATTGGACCGTTTTCCCACTGGGTTTGTTTTGGACCGTTGCTGTATTTCTTCAATACACGTTTTCTTTGCATCTGACTGTGTGAATTATTGCCACACAACCACGCGGCACCCCACCTACAAGCAGGGCACTCCTAATCCCGGGAACTGTTCTGTCTCCATTTACTTATAAGTCCTGATTAAATAATATTATTCATTTTCAATGATGTGTAACTAGCAATTCAAATAAAAAAGAAAAAGAAAAGAAAACATGGGATGAGGATTTTAGCCAAAGTCATAATGATGCAAATTCCTACGCTAATCCTACAGTAGACAGGCGGAGTCACTACAGGTGTGGAACAGATCCAGCCCTTCACCTTGTCAGCCTGTGATATGGGGAGCTTATAATCTGGACAGGCTCCAGACATTGTAAAGGTGGAAAGGGCATGAAACCCAGAGAGAGAGTCGGGGAGAGAAGGTCCGAGGGAAATACCAAACCAAAACATGGAGGAGGACTTTGCTGACGGCCAGGGACAGGTTGGGGCAGCCAATGACCTGCCACTGTGAGTCTGAGACATGGTTGCCCACCGTTCACCGGTATACCTGGGAACTTTTAAAAGCCGGTGAGCCGAAGATCCTGCTCCCGATTCTGGGTAGGGCTCGGAGGCTGGGTGGTTGTGAGGACAGCGTATTGTATGCCAGTAACGTTCTTTACTGGCACATACTTGTACACTAGTTTTACTGGTTGGGTGACAACAAGGCTTTGTCTGAACCAAACAGAATTTCCAGAGGTTTGGAGACCAACTAATCTTTTTGATTAGTCAGCTGGTTGATGACCTCTCAGTTGGAATCCAGAGAGTTCTACAGTTTGGACAGTAATGCTACCTGTGAGTCACCCAGCCCTGCCCTGAGCCACTCCCAGCCCAGAATGAAAACAAGCAGGCCTAGCCACCAGCTAGGCCTACCTAAATTTTCCTACTCTATCAGAAAAGTCCTCAGTCTAGCACCTACCTAACTAGAGGGTACTACACACACTTTTGATGTGTCCCTCACATGTCTTCTCGCAAATTGAAAACAGGACTTTTTGGGCCAGATTCAGAAAGCTTCTACGCCGGCGTATCTCCAGATACGCCGCCGTAATTTCAAATGTGCGCCGTCGCATCTTTACGCCGATTTACAAAGCAAGATACGTCCAAAAACATGGCTTCAGTCGTCCGACGTAACTTGCCTACGCCGGCGTATCGTGGGCGCATAGTTACGCTGGACGCATTATAAATATGCAAATGACTTAGATACGCCGATTCACAAACATACTTGCGCCCGGCGTATAAATGTACGCTGTTTACGTAAGGCGTACGACCGGCGTAACTCTACCCCTCATAAAGCAGGGGTAAGTCATGTTAAGGTATGGACGTCGGAACGACCGTCGAAATTTACGTTGTTTACGTAAGTTGTACGTGAATAGGGCTGTGCGTGGGATCTGCGGTGGCTCAACGCGATTGGCACTGCGCTGACAAGCCATTCACCTCTGCAGCTAGGGGTTCGGATCCCGGTCTCGGCTACATGTGAATTGAGTTTGGTGGTCTCAGCCTGGCTCCCGGTGGGTGTGCTATGCGAGGTAAGCCTGCGCTTAGTACGCCCACCCCCCTCCCACAAAAACCACCACACTTACACACACTCGAAATTGGGTTAACATGCATGCACTTTGACCACGCGGTCTCTAAAAAGAGAGGCGAAGGACTAACGGGGCTGGTTGAGCGGGCTAATCCTCTCACTCCCTTATAGGGAGTCCCTCTGCCCCGTTGGGCTTCAAAGCGGAGCAGGTAGGGCGGGCTGTGTGGGAGGACCCCCTCACACACCCGCCATTGCCACCTGGGGCATGGAGAAAGGTGGCAGATTGCCTCTGGGGGAGGCCTGCCTACTCCCAACTCCTGCAGTCCGACTCCTCTCTTGAGTACACGCACAAAATACACTTAAAAAAAAAATAGGGAGTAAGTTACGTTTACGTCCTAGGCATTACGCCGACGTATCTTAGGGAGTATATGCGACGTGATTCTGAGCATGCGCGTGCATGCCCAGTTCGACCGGCCATTAATTTACATGGGGTCACGCTTAATTTCACGCCCACCTGCTTCCTACTTTGTATTAGGCGGGCTTACGCCGGCCAATTTACGCTACGCCGCCGCAACTTACGGAGCAAGTGCTTTGTGACTACTGCACTTGCCTCTCTAAGTTGCGGCGGCGTAGCGTAAAAAAGATACGCTATGCCCGCACAAAGATGCACCCAGGTACGTGAATCTGGCCCACTATGTCTTTCTTTCACCAATGTCTTTCTTCTTGTCACTCTTCCATAAAGGGCAGATTTGTGGAGAGACCACTAATAGTTGTCCTGTGGACAGATTCTCTCCCCTGAGCTGTGGATCTCTGCAGCTCCTCCAGAGTTACCATGGGCCTCTTGGCTGCTTCTCTGATGAATGTTCTCCTTGCCCGGCCCGGTCAGTTTAGGTGGACGGCCATGTCTTGGTAGGTTTGCAGTTGTGTCATACTCTTTCCATTTTCTGATGATGGATTGAACAGAAGCTCCGTGAGATCTTCAAAGCTTGGGAGATTTTTTTTATATAACCTAACCCTGCTTTATACTTCTCCACAACTTTATCCCTGACCTGTCTGGTGTGTTCCTTGGCCTTCATGCTGCTGTTTGTTCACTAAGGTTCTCCAACAAACCTTTGAGGGCTTCACAGAACAGCTGTATTTATAACGAGATGAAATTACAAACAGGTGGACTCCATTTACTAATTATGTGACTTCTGAAGGCAATTGGTTCCACTAGATTTTATTTGGGGGTATCAGAGTAAAGGGGCTGAATACAAATCTTCCCCCCCACACTTATCACATATTAATTTGTTAGAAATGTTGAAAACCGTTTATCATTTTCCTTCCACTCCACAATTATGTGGCACTTTGTGTTGGTCTATCACAGAAAATCCCAATAAAATACATTTATGTTTTTGTCTGTAACGTGAGAAAATGTGGAAAATTCCAAGGGGTGTGAATACTTTTTCAAGGCACTGTACATGATGTGTATCCTGCAGAGCTCTATATTATACAGAAGGATGCAGATACAGCATATAGAGGGATGTGTATTCTGCAGAGCTGACACTCTTTTCTACTGAAGGATGCAGATACAGTATATAGATGTCCTGCAGAGCTGACACTCTAATATACAGAGGATACAACCCCAGTACATAGAGAGGTGTGTGTCCTGCAGAGCTGACACTCAAATTTTTATATATAGGATACAGATATCGCATATAGAGAGATGTGTGCCCTGCAGAGCTGACACTCTAATAATTATAGACAGGATACAAATGAATAAAATAACAATAACAAAGAATCGTTTAAGTGATGAGTGGATAACAGAAAATATACTAAACTAATCAAACAGTGTAGGAATTTCCATTTGAAGTGACAGCCCCCAATTGGGGGAAAAACATTTATAAATGAATAAATGATTACTGTATTTATCGGCGTATACCGCGCACTATTTTGCCCTGAAAATCAGGGCAAAATCGTGGGTGCGCGATAAACGCCGATACCCGCTTTCCCGCCACGAGTTTGAATACTGCGCCGGCATATACCGAGCGCAGTAAACTCGGGTATCTTCGGGCAGTCTCGGCGCCTTTCACACTGACGTCCTGAGCGTACAGGACGTCAGCGCGAGAGTTGCCGAGCCTGCCCGAAGATACCCGAGTGTACTGCGCTCGGTATATGCCGGCGCAGTATTCAAACTCGTGGCGGGAAACAAGCGGGGAGGACGCCGCGAGGACGCCGCAGAAGGACGCCGGACCCGCCGAAGAGGACACCCGACCCGCCGAAGAGGACACCCGACCCGCCGAAGAGGACACCCGACCCGGCGAAGAGGACACCCGACCCGCCGAAGAGGACACCCGACCCGCCGAAGAGGACACCCGACCCGCCGAAGAGGACACCCGACCCGCCGAAGAGGACACCCGACCCGGCGAAGAGGACACCCGACCCGCCGAAGACAGACGCCGGACCCACCGAAGAGGACACCCGAAGCCGCAGGAGGACGCCAGACCAAACGAGGCCGCCGATGGACGCTGCGCAAGACACCAAAACTGTAAGTACAAAAAAAACTAAAAACATTTTTTTCCACAGGTTAGGGGGCCACTTTAGGGGTGCGCGGTATACGCGGGAGCGCGTTATACCGCGATAAATACGATAATTATCGTGCAAAAAAAGTCCATAGATTAAAGTAGATAATTAACAAATGCTTGAAGGATTATTCAACCTAATTAATAGAGATTTCCACCTTCACCAGAACAAGATAAATCACCACATAAGTGCTCATGGATGGCACCTTACCGCAAACTGTTGACCACTTTAATTAAAAAGAGGTCAAATAAGGCATGAGGTAAACCAAAAACAGATTCCAGGCTAGATTCTTGATGTCTTGATGCCGCCACACTCCACACCACATGAAGTACTCAAAAAGAAAAAGAGATCGCCATAGAATAATACCATTTTTTTAAAAGTTTAAAAACGAAAACAACGCCAAATGGCCTCTTACTTAAAAAAGTGCCTTGCCCCGGCACTGAGGTTGAAGGCGTTGGTTATAAGTGGAGAGAGACGGTCCCATGCTTGCAATGAAAGCCTGCAGAGCCGTATGTAGCGTGCGTTCCAGCTCTCAAGGAAGGAGAGCCAGCTGGACCAGGAAGTATGTCAGTCGTGCGTGACCAGTACGCCTCGACGTACGTTTCGTGATTGCCACGTCGTCGTCAGGCTTCTATCATCCTTCAAGCATTTGTTATTCATCTACTTTAATCTACAGACTTTTTTTGCACGATAATTAATCATTTATTCATTTATAAATGTTTTTCCCCCAATTGGGGGCTGTTACTTCAAATGGAAATTCCTACACTGTTTGATTAGTTTAGTATATTTTCTGTTATCACTCATCACTTAAACGATTCTTTGTTATTGTTATTTTATTCATTTGTTTATACACGGATGCTTTATGTGCTAGCGCCTCTTGTTTTCACTCAATCGTATGGTTACAAAATATTTCTTGGCGCGAGATTCTATCCCTCATAGACAGGATACAGATACTGTATATAGAGAGATGTGTGTCCTGCAGAGCTGACACTCTAATTTTTATAGAAAGGATACAGATACTGTATATAGAGAGATGTGTGTCCTGCAGAGCTGACACTCTAATTTTTGAAGACAGGATACAGATACCATATATAGAGAGATGTGTGTCCTGCAGAGCTGACACTCTAATTTTTATAGAAAGGATACAGATACTGTATATAGAGAGATGTGTGTCCTGCAGAGCTGACACTCTAATTTTTATAGAAAGGATACAGATATCATATATAGAGAGATGTGTGTCCTGCAGAGCTGACACTCAAATTTTTATAGACAGGGATACAGATATCATATATAGAGAGATATGTGTCCTGCAGAGTTGATGCTCTATTATACAGAGGGAGGATACAACCCCAGTACATAGAGAGGTGTGTGTCCTGCAGAGCTGACACTCTAATAATTATAGACAGGATACAGATACCATATATAGAGAGATGTGTGTCCTGCAGAGCTGACACTCTAATTTTTATAGACAGGATACAGATACTGTATATAGAGAGATGTGTGTCCTGCAGAGCTGACACTCTAATTTTTATAGACAGGATACAGATACCATATATAGAGAGATGTGTGTCCTGCAGAGCTGACACTCTAATTTTTATAGACAGGATACAGATACCATATATAGAGAGATGTGTGTCCTGCAGAGCTGACACTCTAATTTTTATAGAAAGGATACAGATACTGTATATAGAGAGATGTGTGTCCTGCAGAGCTGACACTCTAATTTTTATAGAAAGGATACAGATATCATATATAGAGAGATGTGTGTCCTGCAGAGCTGACACTCAAATTTTTATAGACAGGGATACAGATATCATATATAGAGAGATATGTGTCCTGCAGAGTTGATGCTCTATTATACAGAGGGAGGATACAACCCCAGTACATAGAGAGGTGTGTGTCCTGCAGAGCTGACACTCTAATAATTATAGACAGGATACAGATACCATATATAGAGAGATGTGTGTCCTGCAGAGCTGACACTCTAATTTTTATAGACAGGATACAGATACTGTATATAGAGAGATGTGTGTCCTGCAGAGCTGACACTCTATTTTTTATAGAAAGGATACAGATATCATATATAGAGAGATGTGTGTCCTGCAGAGCTGACACTCAAATTTTTATAGACAGGGATACAGATATCATATATAGAGAGATATGTGTCCTGCAGAGTTGATGCTCTATTATACAGACGGAGGATACAACCCCAGTACATAGAGAGGTGTGTGTCCTGCAGAGATGACACTCTAATAATTATAGACAGGATACAGATACCATATATAGAGAGATGTGTGTCCTGCAGAGGTGATGCTCTATTATACAGAGGGAGAATACAACCCCAGTACATAGAGAGGTGTGTGTCCTGCAGAGCTGGCAGTTGAGGATGAGGAAGTGCCATTTTCCACCCTCCTCTTCGTTGGCACAGAGCTGTCCCATCTTGCCAGGCAGACGATGATCGGAGGATCTTCACGGGGAGTTTTTATATTGGTAGGTGAGATTTTTTTATAATATTATTTAAGAATTGATCCCACATTGGGGAGTGTGCCAGGGACGGCTCAGGTCTGTGTACATTATCTGGGGGGGGGAGCAATCTATAAGTTATAACATCTCTCTATTACTCACCGGGCACAATGTGATGTCCCACACCCCTACTATCATGGACCTCACTGCACCAGAAACCGAAGATCCCGACAAATCATCAGCTTTATATATTATTTACCTTGTTTCTAAATCCAAAACTTTTTTCTTATTATTTTTTTGATGGAGCGGCGAGGGGGTCAGACCCCCCCCCCCAGTCAGGGTCTTATTCCTGTCTGTGTAAAGATATTTGCCAGCACACCATGGAACAACATAAATAGCGTCCAAATGGATAATTTATTGCATAATCACAACGCAAAGAGAGTGCAACGTTTCAGAGTCACGAGTGCACCCCCTCCTGAACCATACCAGGTCACGTACATGCCCTCAACATGGGGGGTTTGGTGCTTTGAGGTAGGGGGCGCTGCGCCCCCCACCCCAAAGCACATTGTCCCCATGTTGATGGGGACAAGGGCCTCTTCCCGACAACCCTGGGCTGTGGTTGTGGGGGTCTGCAGGTGGGGGCTTATCAGAATCTGGAAGCCCCCTTTAACAAGGGGGTCTCCAGGTCCCGACACCACCCCCCCATCACATGCCTGACGAAGGGGTCCTGCGTGACCCCGAAATGTCGCGCTCTCCTTGTGTTGTGATTGTGCAATAAATTATCGGTTCGGATGCTATTTATGTCGTTCCATTGTGTGCTGGCAAATATCTTTACTGTGACAAGAACCAGTATCCAGCTGGTTGTTGCTGCAGCACCCAAATTCCAGAGCTCATCCAGGAATGTGTGCGATGGGAATAGGAAGTACTATTACTGTCTGCGTCTCCTCGGGGGTGGTTCTTCCTCTCTATTTGTCCTGTTGTCACCAGGACAGAGAGTAATGGGAAATCCAAAACCTGAAGTCACCTCCGCAAAAAAAGGGGACGTGATCCAATGGGGACGCCTGTCTAACCGGTGGTGGGCTTCCTCACTTTGGAGACAGCACCCCTCAGTGTGAGTGATAGGAAATCTCCCTATTGAGGCACAGACGGAAAAAAAATCTTGGACAGGGTTTAGAGCTCCACCACTAACCTCAACCCCCATCCCACTGGGCTTTATAAACCTTATGCCCCGTACACACGATCGGATTTTCCGTCGGAAAAACCTTGGATGGAATTACACTCAAGCTTGGCTTGCATACACACGGGTCACACAAAATTTCTGTGAACTTTCGACCGTCAAGAACGCGGTGACGTACAACACTACGACGAGCCGAGAAAATTAAGTTCGATGCTTCCAAGCATGCGTCGAATTGTTTCCGAGCATGCGTCGGAATTCTGCGCTTTGGAATTGCTTCAGGCGATTGGATTTTCCGACAGGAATTTTTTTTGTTGGAAAAATTGAAAAACAGCTCTCAATCTTTTGTTGGCGGAAATTCCGACAGAAAAAGTCAGATGGGGTATACACATAGGCCCGGATTCACAAAGCACTTGCGCCGATACGCCGTCGTAAGTACAAATGTGCGCCGTCGTATCTATGCGCCGACCCACAAACTAAGATACGCCTAAAAATAGGCTTCATCCGACCGACGTAACTTGCCTACGCCGGCATATCGTGGGCGCATATTTACGCTGGACGCATGTGGCGCTCCCATTGATTTTCTATTCAAATATGGAAATGAGGGAGAAACGTCGATTCACGAACGTAAGTGCACCCGGCGCATGCTATATGCGGTTTGCGTAAGTCGTACGTCCGGCGTAAAGTTTTTCCCCATAAAGGAGGTGTAACTCAGCAGACATGCAAAGGTCTGCACCAGGGAACTCAAGCCATCGTATTTTACGTCGTTTACGTTGGACGTGAATATGGCTGGGCGTAGGTTACGTTAACGCTGTAGGCAGTGATCCATCGTATCTTAGGGAGTAGATCCGACGTGATTCTGCGCATGCGCACTGGGATGCGTCCATGGGATGGCGCATGCGCCGTTCATTATACGTATCTGTCTAAGACTCAGCCCATCATTTGCATGGGGTCACGCCTCATTTGCATGACTCACGCCCACTTCCACATACGCCGGCTTACGCCTAGGAAACCCTTTTCTCAAGGTCTTCTTGGCAGTCCTATGATGCCACTGTATTTTACATTTGCAGTGGGCTTCCTTCCAGGACTGAGCGGCCCTCATGTAATGAAGCATGAGCGCCCCTCAGTTCTGGAGTACTGTGAGGCCAGCCTGGTTGAGTGTAAATGACTGGTTCACAATTCTGCCCTGAGGACCTCCAGCAATGAACCGAGGAGGAAATATGGTGAGGATACGTGAAAATGTATAGGACGGGATGGGGGGTTCTGTTTTAATACCCCGCTGTGTTCCTCATATCCAATGTTGAGTTCCCAATAGGATGTAAAGACAATGCAAAAGACGGGAGCTCCTCCAGGTTACAGTAAGTCCAGCATACACTTATTAGTCTTGATAAAAATTCAGATGATAAGCCAACACTTTTCAGGGGCTCATCACTCCCCTTCATCAGGGATTTGCAGTGATAGAGGAAATACTGCCCAGTAAAAAAGGGTCTAGGATTAGCAAAGCTAAAGCTGTACTGACACCCACATTGCCTATTATGTAATCCAAGACTATTTAATTATCTGGTATTTCTTCTATCACTGCCAGTACACAAGCCCTGAAGAAGGGGAGTTGGGAACCCCCGAAACACGTTGGTTGTGCCTTCTGAGTTTTTATCAAAACCAATAAATGTTTACTGAAATCACTGTAGACTTGAGGCACTCTCTCCAGTTGCATCTTCTTTGGACCATTCTGGGGACCCATATGCAAACCCTGTGTTAATCCTAGACTATTTCTACTGTCCAGTTATTTCTTATCACTAAAGTCTGGTCACCTTACTGTGGAAGGTTGGGGCACTTAGGAAGTTGGGGGAACAGTGGGCTGTGGTGGATCTCAGGAGGCACTGTGAGAGGTTGGGGTACTTGTAAAGTTGTGGGCACTGTGGGCTGTGGAGGATCTCAGGGGGCACTGTGGGAGGTCGGGGCACTTAGGAAGTTGGGGCACTGTGTGCTGTGGAGAATCTCAGGGGGCACTGTGGGAGGTTGGGGCATTTGTGAAGTTGGGGCACTGTGGGCTGTGGAGGATCTCAGGGGGCACTGTGGGAGGTTGGGGCACTTAGGAAGTTGGGGGAACGGTGGGCTGTGGAGGATCTCAGGGGGTACTGTGAGGCGTTGGGGCACTTGTGAAGTTGGGGCACTGTGGGCTGTGGAGGATCTCAGGGGGCACTGTGGGAGGTTGGGGCATTTGTGAAGTTGGGGGCACTGTGGGTTGTGGAGGTCATCCTCTGGGAAAAAGGAATTCTGGAGAGGAGCTTGGGGCAGCTGAGGGAATGGGGTCTATGGAGTGTGGAGCTGTTTTTTTTCCAGATAGTTGGGGCATTTGTGGGGGCACTGTGGAAGACTGTAGAGCACTAAGAGACTGGTAGGCACTGTGGAACACGACACTGTTGGAGGTGCTGTTGGGGATTAAAAACTCTGCAGAAGGCTGGTGCACACCATAGGAGGTTGGGGCACTTAGGAAGTTGGGGACACGGTGGGCTGTGGTGGATTTTAGGGGGCATTGTGGGAGGTTTGGGCATGTGTAAAGGTGAAGGTATGGTACTGTGGAGGATCTCAGAAGGTAATGTGGTAGGTTGGGGAACTTGTGAAGTTGGGGGCACTGTAGAGGATCTCAGGGAGGGGACTGTGAGAGGTTGGGGCACTTGTGAAATTGGGAGCACTGTGGGCTGTGGAGGATCACAGGGGGCACTTTGGAAGATTGAGTCACGCATGCAGTTGGGGGCACAGTGGGCTGTGGAGGATCTCAGGTGGCACTGTGGGAGTTTGGGGCACTTAAGAAGTTGGGGGCAATTGTGGGCTGCGGAGGATCTCAGGGGGCACTGTGGAAGGTAGGGGCACTTGTCAAGTTGGGGGCATTGTGGGCTGTGGAGGATCTCAGGGGGCACTGTGGGAGGTTGGGGCACTTGTGCAGTTAGGGGCATTGTGGGCTGTGGAGGATCTCAGGGGGCACAGTAGAAGGTTGAGGCACTTAGGGAGTTGGGGGCTCAATGGGCTGTGGAGGATCTCAGGGGGCACTGTAGAAGGTTGGGGCACTTGTGAAATTGGGGGCACTGTGGGCTGTGGGGGATCACAGGGAGCACTGTGAGAGGTTGACCAGTTATTATACCATTAGGTGAGTCTCATTGATCTTAGTCAGGGCCATATTTGTTGTGGACTAAATCATGAGGAATTCTTTTGTGAATGAACTAGGGCTGTTACTAATCAAAAATTTTCTGTTCGATTAATCGTTTTTTTTTAATCGATTAATCGACTAATTTCGATTAATTATAACGCACATACAGATCCAACTACTTTTAGCTGATCTCCTTGCAGGCTGATTCCCAGTGCAGCTACCAACCACGGGAAAAATGGATAGCAGGATACAAAAAACACACAAAGGCAGCGCTCGATGGGAATAGCATTAAAACTTTTATAGTCTTCAAGTAGGTAACCAAATAAATATTGCACTGGAGATAAAATCGATGTAGCTACATAAACTGTAAAAAATGGTGCAAGTTATACCAAACGGTACCAAAAGCAGTCATAAAAACATGTAAAAGGGGGGAACTAATGCGCAAAACCACTCTAAACAAGGGCACTAAAAACTAAATATTAAAATACTAAGATAAAATAAATGAAATTTAAAAGCAGCAGCCACTACTAAAAGGTGCTCACACACCGAAGATCATATGAAGAAGAGGGGGTGTAGTGGCGCTTGCCAATAAAAATTAATGAATGGTCAATGTAAATAATCACACATAAACATAAACGCACATCAACGTAAATGCCTGACCAGTGTATCGAATTTAAACGCGTTCCACTCTTATTTCCTTATATCCCACCATACATCAACAACCATGATGCGAGGGATGGATAACGTGAAGATAATGAAATCCAAAATGAAGTGACTTAAAATACATTTTTCAGTCAAAAAATTATTGCAATAATAAATATAAAATGTGCAGAAAATTCCTTAACCACTTCCCGACCGCCTCATGTACATATACGTCGGCAGAATGGCACGGACAGGCACATGTACGTACCTGTACGTCCTCTGCTAGACGTGGGTCGGGGGTCCGATCGGGACCCCCCCCGGTACTTGCGGCGGTCAGGTTCCCTCAGGGAGCGATCCGAGACGACGGCGCGGCTATTTGTTTATAGCCGCTCCGTCGTGATCACTCCCCGGAGCTGAAGAACGGGGAGAGCCGTGTGTAAACACGGCTTCCCCGTGCTTCACTGTGGCGGCGCATCGATCGAGTGATCCGTTATATAGGGAGACTCGATCGATGACGTCAGTCCTACAGCCACACCCCCCTACAGTTGTAAACACACACTAGATGCACCCTAACTCCTACAGCGCCCCCTGTGGTTAACTCCCAAACTGCAACTGTCATTTTCACAATAAACAATGCAATTTAAATGCATTTTTGCTGTGAAAATGACAATGGTCCCAAAAATGTGTCAAAATTGTCCGAAGTGTCCGCCATAATGTCGCAGTCACGAAAAAAATCGCTGATCGCCACCATTAGTAGTAAAAAAATTTTTTTTTATAAAAATGCAATAAAACTATCCCCTATTTTGTAAACGCTATAAATTTTGCGCAAACCAATCGATAAACGCTTATTGCGATTTTTTTTACCAAAAATAGGTAGAAGAATACGTATCGGCCTAAACTGAGGGAAAATTTTTTTTTTAGATATGTTTTTGGGGGATATTTATTATAGCAAAAAGTAAAAAATATTGAATTTTTTTCAAAATTGTCGCTCTATTTTTGTTTAATAGCGCAAAAAATAAAAACCGCAGAGGTGATCAAATACCACCAAAAGAAAGCTCTATTTGTGGGGAAAAAAGGACGCCAATTTTGTTTGGGGGGCACGTCGCACGACCGCGCAATTGTCAGTTAAAGCGACGCAGTGCCGAATTGTAAAAACCCCTTGGGTCATTTAGCTGCGTATTGGTCCGGTCCTTAAGTGGTTAATAAGTGAAAAGTCCCATGCAAAAAATATTTTTAAAAATATAATAAATAGTGAAAAGGTAGAATCCAGAGCAATTAGGGAGGAGCTCATCACAATAGTTGGATCTTCAGGACTTAAAGATCCAACTATTGTGATGAGCTCCTCCCTAATTGCTACCAGAGCACTCCAGGTCCAGTTGGGTAGCCTTTTGTCTTTGGTCCTGGGACCCCTTCAGCTGTTCATGTGAGAAAAGAGTGCCAGCGTGGGCGCGATCTGGGAAATCTGCCCTCTGATGTTTGGAGCAAGCTGGGCTGACCTGGAGAAACCGATTGGCATTTGAACCTGCTGGGGCTTCTTTGACATCATTAATAGGCTCAATTTAGCCTTATCTGAGGTGAGAGGCTAGAATACCTTATAATAAGGCTTGATCTGCACAACTACGCCAAATGATGGTGCGGTGGATTGCAGCATCGTTTTTCAAGCACTATTGCACCTTGGGGATTATCCAATCAAGCACTTGATTACTGGACTTTGTTTTTTGGAGCACTGTGCACCTTGGAAATGTTATTTAACCACTTAAGCCCCGGACCATATTGCTGCCTAAAGACCCAAGGGGTATTTACAGTTCGGGACTGCGTCGCTTTAACAGACAATTGCGCGGTCGTGCGACGTGGCTCCCAAACATAATTGACGTCCTTTTTTCCCCACAAATAGAGCTTTCTTTTGGTGGTATTTGATCACCTCTGCGTTTTTTATTTTTTGCGCTATAAACAAAAATAGAGCGACAATTTTGAAAAAAATGCAATATTTTTTACTTTTTGCTGTAATAAATATCCCCCAAAAACATATATAAAAAATATTTTTTTCCTCAGTTTAGGCGGATACGTATTCTTCTACCTATTTTTGGTAAAAAAAAATCACAATAATCGTTTATCGGTTGGTTTGCGCAAAATTTATATCGTTTACAAAATAGGGGATAGTTTTTTTGCATTTTTCTTTTTTTTCTTTTTTTTCCTACTATTGGCGGCGATCAGCGATTTTTTTCGTGACTGCGACATTATGGCGGACACTTCGGACAATTTTGACACATTTTTGGGACCATTGTCATTTTCACAGCAAAAAATGCATTTAAATTGCATTGTTTATTGTGAAAATGACAGTTGCAGTTTGGGAGTTAAACACAGGGGGCGCTGTAACATTTAGGGATCACCTAGTGTGTGTTTACTAGTGTAGGGGGGTGTGGCTGTAGGAATGACGTCATCGATCGTGTCTCCCTATAAAGGGAATCACCCGATCGATGCGCCGCCACAGTGAAGCAGTGTTTACACACGGCTCTCCCCGTTCTTCAGCTCCGGGGAGCGATCGCGACGGAGCGGCTATAAACAAATAGCCACGCCGTCGTCCCGGATCACTCCCCGAGCGGACCCGACCTCCGCATGTACCGGGGGGGGTCCCGATCGGACCCCCCACCCACGTCTAGCAGAGGACGTACAGGTACGTACATGTGCCTGTCCGCGCCATTCTGCTGACGTATATGTACATGAGGAGGTCGGCAAGTGGTTAAGCACTGTTATTATTTTGAACACTGGCCCAGATTCAAGAAGCAATTGCGCCTGTGTAACCATAGGTTACACAGCGCAATTGCTTACTTGCCCCGGCGTTCCGAATGCTCCTGATTCAGGAACATCGTAACGCCGACTGCAGCCTAAACTCTGGGTGGCATAAGACTCTTATGCCACGCAGATTTTAGGCTGCATTCTTGCGATGGCCGCTAGGGGGCGCTCCCATTGTGCTCAGTGTATAGTATGCAAATTGCATACTAACACCGATTCACAACGTTGCGCGAGCCCTGCGTACGCAATTGACGTAGTTTGCGTACGTCGGGTTTCGCGTAAGGTTGCACATCCTAATAGCATGCGCAGCCAATGCTAAAGGATACCCGTCGTTCCCGCGTCGCGATATTTGAATGTTACGTCGTTTGCGTAAGTGATTGTGAATGGCGCTGGACGCCATTCACGTTCACTCTGAAGCAAATGACGTCCTTGCGACATCATTTGCCGCAATGCACGTCGAGAAAGTTTCCAGACGGAGCATGCGCTCTACGCTCGGCGCGGGAGCGCGCCTAATTTAAATGATTCCCGCCCCCTACGGGATCATTTACATTAGGCGCCCTTACGCAGGGCAAGTTTACACAGTGCCCCCGCAATTTACGGAGCTACTGCTCCGTGAATCGCGGGTAGCGCAGTAAATTTGCGGGGGCGCAGGGCAAAAACGCTGCCCTGTGCCTCAGTAAGAAAGGGGCAAATTCTACCTGAATCTGGGCCACTATTTATTTAATTTAGCACGTTTGTGTGCACATATAGACTCTTTTGAATTGATTTATTATTGATTATTTATTCTGGATTCTACCTTTTCACTATTTATTATATTTAAAAAAAAAAATTTTGCATGGGACTTTTCACTTATTAAGGGATTTTCGCCACATTTTATATTTATTATTGCAATTATTTTTTTGACTGAAAAAATTATTTTTAGTCACTTCATTTTGGATTTCATTATCTTCACGTTATCCATCCCTCACATCATGGTTGTTGATGTATGGTGGGATATAAGGAAATAAGAGTGAAACGCGTTTAACCACTTAACCCCCGGACCATATTGCTGCCCAAAGACCAGAGCACTTTTTGCGATTCGGGACCACGCCGCTTTAACAGACAATTGCGCGGTCGTGCGACGTGGCTCCCAAACAAAATTGGCGTCCTTCTTTTTTTCCCACAAATAGAGCTTTCTTTTGGTGATATTTGATCACCTCTGCCGTTTTTATTTTTTGCGCTATAAACAAAAATAGAGCGACAATTTTGAAAAAAATTAATATTTTTTACTTTTTGCTATAATAAATATCCCCCAAAAATATATAAAAAAACATTTTTTTTCCTCAGTTTAGGCCGATACGTATTCTTCTACATATTTTTCGTAAAAAAAAATCGCAATAAGCGTTTGATTGGTTTGCGCAAAAGTTATAGCGTTTACAAAATAGGGGGTATTTTTATGGCATTTTTATTAATATATATTTTTTTTTAGTAATGGCGGCGATCAGCGATTTTTTTTTTTATTTTTTTTCCCGGTACTGCGACATTATGGCGGACACTTCGGACACTTTTGACACATTTTTGGGACCATTATCATTTTTATAGCGATCAGTGTTATAAAAATGCATTGGATTACTATAAAAATGCCACTGGCAGTGAAGGGGTTTACACTAGGGGGCGGGAAAGGGGTTAAGTATGTCCCTGGGTGTGTTCTAACTGTAGGGGGGGGTGGACTCACTAGGGGAAACACTGATCTTCTGTTCATACGTTGTATGAACAGAAGATCAGCATTTCCACCGCTGACAGGACCGGGAGCTGTGTGTTTACACACACAGCTCCCGGTCCCCGCTCTGTAACGAGCAATCGCGGGTGCCCGGCGGCAATCGAGCCCGCCGGGCACGGGAGTCGGGGGCGCGCGCACGCGCCCCTAGTGGCCGCTCGAAAAGCGGACGTATAGCTACAGGCTCTCGCCCAGGAGAGCCGACCTGCCGCCGTATAATGACGGTGGCTGGTCGGCTAGTAGTTAAATTCGATACACTGGTCAGGCATTTACGTTGATGTGCATTTACGTTTATGTGTGATTATTTACATTGACCATTCATTAATTTTTATTGGCAAGCGCCACTACACCCCCTTTTAGGCCTAGTACACACGAGAGGATTTATCCGCGGATACGGTCCACCGGACCGTTTCCGCGGATAAATCCTCTCGAGGATTTCCACGGATTTGGATCCGATGGAGTGTACTCATCATCGGATCGAAATCCCCGCCGAAATCCCATCGCGATGACGTGTCGCGCCGTCGCCGCGATGATGACGCGGCAACGTGCGCGACGCTGTCATGTAAGGAATTCCACTCATGCGTCGAATCATTACGACGCATGCGGGGGATCCATTCAGACGGATTGATCCGGTGAGTCTGTACAGACCAGCGGATCAATCCGTTGGGATGGATTCAAGCGGATAGATTTTAAAGCATGTCTTCAAATTTTTATCCGCTGGAAATCCATCCCAGGGGATAAAAATCCGCGGAAACAGATCCGCTGGATTGTACACACCAGGGGATCTATCCGCTGGAGCCGGTCCGCGGATCAATTCCAGCGGATGGATCCTCTCGTGTGTACGGGGCCTTAGTCATAAAAACATGTAGCTAAGTATGATACTGGTATAAAAATGTGTACAACGATACCACTGCTGAATCCAGATGAGGAGAGGTTAACATCAGTCCGTCAGCATGTAGATGTCCCATGAAGGGAACTATCACAACTCCCAGTGGATGGTTGTAGAATCCCAGGTTGATAGAGGGAAGTGATAGAGGGAAGTGATAGAGGGAAGTGAAAAAGGAAGAGGTACAGCGCAAAAACTATTAGTGACTGATGAGAATACCTATGAATGAACTAGGTAAGGGAAAAGATCTTTATCCACCAAAGTGAGGCACCCAGAGTGATGAGGTATTGTAGTCCGCTTACCAGAAATATTGACCACTGCAGCGGTCAGAATAGGCCCAGGGTAATATTTATAGTCTCCCAACAAGACTAAAAGACATCCGATCTCTAGGTCCTAGGCAGTACCTTCACAATGTATCTCAGAAGGGAAAGAAAAACATGGAATCCCCATAGCGTGATATTGTATTGAACAACGATGTTTAATAAAAAGTATTGCACTTACATTTAAATCGAGAGTGCAGGCACATAAAAATATGGCATCCACCTAGACGGACTGCCGTTTAAACGAACGATCTCGGCGTCTTCTCCTCAATTCTCCCGCTGTCCCAGCTTGCTATGTGAGACGTAATAGCGTCGGGACGCAAGCCACGCCTACGCGTTTCGTCAGAGGATAACGTCTTCAGGGATTGGCTGCTGCGTCCACGACGTCACGTCTGCCCTTAAATACCAGCGTTCCGCCATTTTGGAAATGAGAGAATGGCAGCCTCGTTCTAGCCGCTTTTTCCCATTTCCAAAATGGCGGAACGCTGGTATTTGAGGGCAGACAGTTTTTCCATGAGAAAGTTTTTCCATGATAGAGGGAAGTGTAACAGCCCTTGCGTGTGGCAGATAGTAAGGTCCCGCCGGCATGCAGATATGAAGGCACAGCTAAGGAGCCCTTCAGATGGACACGGCAAGCCCCGCCGGTGTCCGTGACGTTACTGGATCTTCGACGGAACTCCCTGAAGGCCCAGAAGCCGGCGGAGAGGTGAGTACCAATCAAAATAATTTTAATCGATCAAAAAGATTTTGATCGATCAAAAAAATTAAAGATTAATCGATTAATTAAAAGTTAATTTGCACAGCCCTAGAATGAACACAAAGCCTAAAGAGCCAACCTATGTACTTTTTGAGACTCCAGATTTATGAATTCAGGCATCAACGTTTGAAGTTTTACGACAAGGTTGGGACATTGTCCTGTGTGATTTGATGAAGGTGGACATGTTTGCATATCCAGAACGACTGTTTGCTTTTGTTGCATACAAGACTCCATTCAAGACATGACACAGCAATCATGGATACATTGCCATAGACACGGAGATGCAGTTAGGTATATAGGCTCAGATTCTCAAAGACTTACGACGGCGTATCTCCGGATACGCCGTCGTAAGTCCAAATGAGCGCCGTCGTATGTATGCGCCTGATTCATAGAATCAGTTACGCATACATTCTGCCAAGATACGAGCAGCGTAAGTCTCCTACGCCGTCGTATCTTAGGGTGCATATTTACGCTGGCCGCTAGGTGGCGCTTCCGTTGATTTCTGTGTCAAATATGCAAATGAGCTAGATACGCAGATTCACGAACGTACGTGCGCCCGTCGCATTTAGTTACGTCGTTTACGTAAGACATACGCCGGCGTAAAGATAAAGCTGCTCTCTAGGTGGCGCAGCCCATGCAAAGTATGGACGTCGGAACAAGCGTATCTTTTTACGTCGTTTGCGTAAGTCGTACGCGAATAGGGCTGTGCGTAAGTTACGTTGACGTCATAGGCAGTGTTCGACGTATCTTAGGCATTCTATCCGACGCATCAGCACTGGGATACGTCTACGGACGGCGCATGCGTCGTTCGTTCAAAACGTCATTTACGTGGGGTCATGCTTTATTTACATAAAACACGCCCACCTCTTCACAATTTGAATTAGGCGCGCTTACGCCAGCACATTTACGATACGCTGCCGTAACTTAGAACGCAAGTGCTTTGTGAATACAGCACTTGCCTCTCTAAGTTGCGGCAGCGTAAATACGATACGCTACGCAGCCCACACTTACGCCGCCCTACGTGAATCTAGGCCATAGACTTTATGGCGTAAGTGTGGGCGGGCGTAGCGTATCGTATTTACGCTAAGCCGCGGCAACTTAGAGAGGCAAGTGCTGTACTCACAAAGCACTTGCGTCCTAAATTACGGCGGCGTAGCGTAAATGTGCCGGCGTAAGCGCGCCTAATTCAAATTGTGAAGAGGTGGGCGTGTTTTATGTAAATAAAGCATGACCCCACGTAAATGACGTTTTGAACGAACGGCACATGCGCCGTCCGTAGACGTATCCCAGTGCGCATGCGTCCGATAGAATGCCTAAGCTACGCCGAACACTGCCTACGACGTGAACGTAACTTACGCACAGCCCTATTCGCGTACGACTTACGCAAAGATACGCTTGTTCTGACGTCCATACTTTGCATGGGCTGCGCCACCTAGAGATCAGCTTTATCTTTTCACCGGCGTATGTCTTGCGTAACTAAATGCGACGGGCGCACGTACGTTCGTGAATCGGCGTATCTGGCTCATTTGCATATTCGACGCGGAAATCAACGGAAGCGCCACCTAGCGGCCAGCGTAAATATGCACCCAAGATACAACGGCGTAGGAGACTTACGCCGCTTGTATCTTGGCAGAATGTATGCGTAACTGATTCTATGAATCAGGCACATACATACGACGGCGCTCATTCGGACTTACGACGGCGTATCTGGAGATACGCCGTTGTAATTCTTTAAAAAACTGGGCCTATGATTCTATTCAGGAAACAGTTCCGTGTTAACATGGGGACTCACTGTATGTGTGAGGGATGTTAACAGGAGAATGGTCAGGATTTGAACCCCAAAGGCCATGGCAGCAGACATTTCCTTCAAGTTCTTTGAAGAACTACACTATATTACCAAAAGTATTGGTACACCTGCTCTTACATGAACTTTAGAAAAAAAAAAAGAAAAAACCTTTAAGACAAAGGCATAATGAGCTAGTATTGATAGAATACTAGCTCATTATGAAATATTCACCTTAGATCGAAGCCCCCGCAGTGGTCCCGGCACACTGCTCTGCCCAGCGACATGTCTCCCGCAGTTATTTCCGGGTATTGCAGGCTCTGGCGCTGTGATTGGCCAGAGCCGCGATGACATCACTCCCACGCATGTCCACGGGAGAGGCTGGTTATTGCACGTCAGCTGAAGCAACGGCATGAACGAGCAATTGCTTTGGTGCGCATGTGCCGATGACGTCACGTCGGACAGATTGACAGATTGATAGCAGCGGGTGCCATTTTTCTCACTGCTGTCAATAAAATTCAGTGAGACGAGAGTGGGGGAGGCAGGGCGGAGCCTGGCGGTCTGTGTTTTTGCCCTGTGCCCCCGCAAATTTACTGCACTACCCGCGATTCACGGAGCAGTAGCTCCGTAAATTGCGGGGGCGCTGTGTAAACTTGCCCTGCGTAAGGGCGCCTAATGTAAATGATCCCGTAGGGGGATCATTTACTAAGCAATTGCTCTGCGTAACTATGGTTACGCAGGCGCAATTGCTCTCTGAATCTGGGCCCATATCTTTTTTGTGGAACCCACAATCTTACAGAAGATTCCAGCAGGGGTGTCCTCACTGGCCCAATGACTTTAGAAGTTAACCACTTGCCGCCCGCCAATGACATTTTGACATTGGCAAAGTGGTTGTAGAATCTTGACTGGACGTCATATGACGTCCTCAGGATTCTGAGTCGCTGCGCGCCCCCGGGGGCGCGCATCGCGGCGACCGTTGTTGCAGGGTGTCAGTCTGACACCCCGCAACACCGATCAAGGTAAAGTGTCTTTCACGGAGACTCTTTACCACATGATCAGCCTTGTCCAATCACGGCTGATCACGATGTAAACAGGAAGAGCCGTTGATGGCTCTTCCTCCACTCGCGTCTGACAGACGCGAGTAGAGGAGAGCCGATCAGCGGCTCTCCTGACAGGGGGGGTTCACGCTGATTGTTTATCAGCGCAGCCCTTCCTCGGATCGCCACACTGGACCACCAGGGAAGCCCACCCGGGACCACCAGGGAAGGGCAAACAAAAAAAAAGTCTAAAAAAAAAAAAAAAGCATTAAAAAAAAAAGATGCCAATCAGTGCCCACAAATGGGCACTGACCGACAACATGGGTAAATCGGTGCCGCCCCACAGTGTCCATCAGTGCCACCCAACAGTGTCCATCCATGCCCAGTGCCCATCTGTGCCACCCATAAATATCCATCAGTGCCACCCATCTGTGCCGCCCATGAGTGCCCATCTGTGCCGCCCATGAGTGCCCATCTGTGCCGCCCATGAGTGCCCATCTGTGCCGCCCATGAGTGCCCATCTGTGCCGCCCATGAGTGCCCATCTGTGCCGCCCATGAGTGCCCAACAGTGCCGCCTATGTGTGCCCATCAGTGCCGCATACCAGCGCCGCCAATCAGTGCCACCTCATCTGTGCCCGTCAGTACTACCTCATCGATGTCCATCAGTGCCATCTCATCAGTGCCGCCATATCAGTGCCCGTAATTGAAAGAGAAAACTTACTTATTTACAAAAAAATTAACAAAAAAATTAAAACGTATTTTTTTTTCAAAATTTTCAGTCTTTTTTTAGTTGTTGCGCAAAAAAATAAAAACCGCAGAGGTGATCAAATACCACCAAAAGAAAGCTCTATTTGTGGGGAAAAAAGGACGCCAATTTTGTTTCGTTACAGTCTAGCATGACCGCGCAATTGCCATTCAAAGTGCGACAGTGCTGAAAGCTGAAAATTGGCTTGGGCGGGAAGGTGCGTAAGTGCCCTGTATGGAAGTGGTTAATATCTTCTACGTAACTGCACTTTCTCGGTTATCACGTTGGTGCCACCATAAGTTGGGACTGTCACTTGCCAAACCTTCGTTACCCATAATAACCACTGTATTAACTCTTTGTACTGATGTCTTCATACCCCAATGTGCTAGTGACCCAAGCTGTAGGCTGTGTGTGCTTGTTACTTGCATTATACCCCTTTAGTAGTGCTGGGAGAACAGTTCAGCCTGAGCATGCGTTTGGGCCGAACATTGACTGATTGCCCCCTTTGGGAAGCACTTGAATTTGCAGGGTGTTCGCCCTGCCGAACGCACAGTGCATTCTGCGCCCTGATAGTGCTGCGGCTCCGGGAATTACCTGGGGGGTGGTTTCTTTGAGATGAGGTTGTCGCTTTCTGCAGAGGAGGAGTACAGTAGTGGCGCCGGAACTAGAGTCAGGAGACTGAGGAAAACGGATAAAGTTAATGGCGCCCGGCCGGAGCTATGCTGCGCCTCCTACCTGCTAAACTGTGTACAGGTGTGAGCAGGGCTAGGATAAGAACCGAGTAGGGAACCCCTGGCTTTGGCGCCCCCTCTCCTGGCACCCTCAGGTGGGCGCCTTGGCTGCCTTATGCTGGCGCCGGCCCTGATTATAGGAGATCAAGGAAGATCAATCATTGCCCGGTATATATAGGTGGTAAGGAGGTGGAAAGGCTGGATTGCCCTCAAGGCTTCTGGTCAATTTCTATCATTGTACCATTGAAAGTATTCTTCTCCACCGAGCTGTAGTGTGGTATGCCAGCTGCAGGACGGATGATAAGAAGTGCCTGTCTCGCGTGGTTAAAAACAGCACAGCGGATCATAGGAACAGAGCTACCGAATTTGGGCACAGCATATGCCAGCCGATTAAAAATACAAGCAAAAGCTATTAGTATTTGTAACAGGAGTCACTTTTGGGCACAGATTGAGCCAGGAAATAAGGGACACATGTTGGATTGTTTTAGCATGGGACAGTAATCCACAATATACTGAAGAATGTCTAGAAGAACTAACCCAACAGGTCAATAATTAGTGTGAGTCATTCAATGTGGAACATAGACTGTTAAGATGTTAATTGATGTTAATCACCTCCAGCTACCTGGCTGTAGTGATGAAAGCTTGCTGTGATTGCATTCTATCGTCTATTGTGTTAATTAAGCCTGGCTCCTAAGATATTTCATGGTGCTATGCTAACTAACCCTGTATTGTGTGAAAGTTCTATTGATGCTAATATGTGTTGTGAGTTAACACACTCTAAAGGTCAGACGTCTGACTTATGTTCACTAAAGGAATGTGTATTGTGTAGCAGGTGAGAATAGCTTGTCGCAGAGTCAGAAAGTCTGTCTAAGATGTGGATTGAGGGGGACTCGTTAGCACCCAATGTGTGATGTTGGGGGTGGAGTGTGTCATTGTATCTTTTGATTACTGCAGCATGCTTTCTAACTGTATATAAGAAACCTAAGTTTACCATTAAAGTGTCATTCTGTTTGGAACCAGAGAACAGAGCTGTGTCTCGTTATTCTGGGGGAAATCCAATGGGTCCTGTCTGCTGGATTGTGGAGTGTCGGAAGCTGTCTTGGGTTGGTGGAATGGAATATCGTAACGGCGTTCACCCCTGACCATTATAGTATTCCAGTGTGTTTGTCCCATTGCCATCAGGGAAAAGATATAGGGCCAGATTCTCAGCAGAGTTACGACGGTGTATCTCAGGAAACACCGTTGTATCTCTGTTTTTTGGCCCGGGTATCTATGCGAGTGATTCCTAGAATCATTTTCGCATAGATACGGTCGGATCTTAAATGTAATTCGCCGCCGGCCGCTAGGTGGCGTTTACGTTCAGGTCTCATTTGTTTATGCAAATGAGCCTGATACGCCGATTCCCGAACAAATTTGCGTCGCGTAGCCGTCGTTTGCGTAAGGTTACCCCTGCTATATGAGGGGTAACCTTACGCCAGTCCGCCGTATGCCATGTTAAGTATGGCATCGGGTCCGCGTCGTCTTTTCCCGTTGGGCACGTTGTTTTCCTAAGTCGTTCTTGAATAGGACCTTACGTCAATGACGCACACGTCGGCGTCATTGACGTTTTCCGTCGAGAACTGGAGCATGTGCACTGGGCTATTTTAAGCCCGGCGCATGCGCAGTTCGATCGGCACGGGGGCGCGCTAAATTTAAATACAAGCCGCCCCGTTTGAATTACGCGGGGATACGCCGGGCCAATTACACTACGCCGCCGCAAATTACGGAGCAAGTGTTTGAGGAATACGGCACTTGCTCCTGTAAGTTGTGGCGGCGTAGTGTAAATGGCTTACGTGACGCCGCCGCAGGATCTACAAGAATCTGGCCCAAAGGACAATTAAAACACACACTAATCGCTTAAAGTATAGTTTTTTTCCTCTAGGGCTTTATTGTCCATAACCCCACCAGGTACAATGTGTGACGGGAGGGACTGTGGAACCCAGAATCCTTTGGAAAGGTTGGGAAACCCTTGGTTCAGCTATTATGTACCTATTATGTCTAAGTCACCCTGTGCCATCCTGGCACAGGGTGACTGAGAAAATATATCTTGGATTACTTAAAATAGGACAGTGATATTTATCCACAATATCTCCCATGATATATGTAAAGACTATTCTTGGTTTGTTTGATTCTGAACTCAACATATTAGTTAAGAGAGAGGATCACATTGGGCTCTGTACAATGTAGGAGATGGGCCGACTCCTACTGGAGCTTCTGCTATTGTGTGAAGCTCTGTGACAACAAGTCTGACCAGTAGTGAAATCCTGACGGCAACGGTGTCACATTGGCTACTTTAAGGGATTAGTTAATTAGCTCATGTTAATTAGGTTTCTGGTTACAAGTGTATTGTTAGAATAATATGAGCAGGAGGGGGGAACCTTATTCTCCTCCACTGTACTGTATATTAGACTTGTATTTTGGTTCTAATAATCAGTCCATGTTCAGCAACTTATCAAGTATCGTCTTGTTTTGTGATTGGGAGTATCTGATATCTATATTCAGACTGGGAGGAAGTGGTATATGACAAAAGCACTCAAGCGGAGTGTGGGACTTTTCGTTACATTACAGTGTTTTGGGATTTTTATGTGGAATTTGAATGTTTTTAAGTAACATTTTATATTTTGTTATGTAGCGCCCTGCTTCTGATGACCAGGCACTATGTTAAATTTAATGGATGTCTGAGTTGATAATTGGTTCAGACTTTGATGATTGATACAAAATCAGCCTCTGCTCTGGCTGTGGCTGTGCTTGTAGGGATTTTCCCACTGCTGCCTGTAGGTGGTGATACCACAACTGGCCAATGTTGGAACTCAGGTAGGCTACAGTGCATTGGGTGTCTTTTCCTGGGAGCAGCCCAGTGGGCGTGGTCTCCCCACCGGGCATGCTGGGGAAGGATACTTAAGAGACAGATGCAATGTTGTGAGAGGCTCTGCCTCGACGCCCCCCTGGCTCGAGGTCTGTGATGGTCTTGTTGGCCCGAGGCTGTACTTCTACCAAGTAGGCACAGCCATCCTGACTGGGGCCTATGATTTCAAGTGATCCTGAGCTGTCCGTCTCATGAGAGGAAGCTACTTAATGGAGGAAACCAGGGGAGGACCTGTCCAGGATGGGACCAAGCGGAAGGCTGATGTCCTGGGATGACTCTATTAAGAGATGATCTACAATCCATGGTACCCTACAGTTTCGCTGGGTGGGCTTAAAGGCTCTTAAACTGTAAGGCTGGAAGTTCGAGTACCAAATCCTGTGGCAGAGGATTCTGGACTGTTCACTTTTGCTTGCAACCAGTCTGTGGCAGAGACTGGCTGCTAGGCCAGGTGACGGCTGTTAGGCCAGGTGAGAGGGGCCTATCCGGGTGAGCAATACCCACTCGAGAGGAAGTGGTGAGTGACTTTTTTGGAACTTAGAAGTTTTCCCTAGCGATCTGTACTATGCGCCTGAACCTTCCCCTGCTCCTCAATCCTTCTACTTTCTTGAAAGTTATGAGAAAAATAAAACCTAAAGCTAAAGGTTTTACAACTTGTGTGGACATTGGAGTTCTTTACAGACTTTTTTCCCCTAGACAACGAATGTTGAGGTAATGTGCAAGGCCCAAATCTAATCCAGCAGCTCCTACTGGGGTAGTGCTACAGTTATATTTAAATAGATATGTGGGCATGTTCTAGGAGTATGTATGTGTGGTTTTGTTGAGAAGTGTTTTATTGCTGCTGTAAAGAGTATCCAGATACATTTTGTTGTACGTATACAATGACAATAAAGTATCTTATCTTATCTTAGCTTATCTTTCTTATCTATCTTGATGCTTGTTGCAGGAGTTTCTGTAGATCAAGTTCAATTGAGTATCTGAATGAAGGAGCCGTTGTATAGATGCCTTCAACATGAACTGGCACTTTGGGTGAAGGGCTTATAAGTTTGACAGGATTAGGGATGGGCTGAACGACCCCCTGTTTGGTTCGCACCAGAACTTACGAACATTTCGAGCAAAAGTTCAGAACCGAATAACGAACCCCATTGAAGTCTATGGGACCGAAGCTGGAAAAATCAGAAGTGCCCATTTTGAAGGCTTGTATGCAAGTAACTGGGCATACAATAGTTATGGGGGTACGGGTACTGCCCTGTAAGACATGCATCAATAAATAAAGATTGTAAGATTTTACTGCCCACATCAGTCACACTGTGTGTTTGGCGGCGTCCATGATTGTCTTGGGTGGGATTACCAGTCCTTCTTTGGCTATTTCTCTGACAACCGGTAAGGCTCCATTCACACCTAGGCAGACAAATTTGCGGCGTTTTGTCGCCGCAAATCGCGGTACAAATAGCGGCGTTTTGTACCGCGATTTGCAGTGACAAAACGCTGGTATTGTCCGCCTAGATGTGCCCCAGATTGACCCCCTCTATGGAGATGGTTCCCATCTCCTAGCCGAACGCCGCCTGAAAAAAAGAGCGGCAGGCGTCCGGCGTGGAGATGTGAACCATCTCCATAGAGGGACATGTGTTTTCATCCCTCTGGCGGCAGCGGCGTAGCACTACAGGCGTTAAAACGCCTAGATGTGAATGGGGGCTAAAGTGGCACATCTGTACTGTGTATAGAAGCTGCAGAAGCAATAATTGCATTTATAAAGCCCAAACAATGACATTTTCCCTGCAAGCTTTTTTTAGCCAGTCTGTATGATGAGAGGCCACAATGTAGTGCACTTGGAACAAGATTAGAGATTTTTTGAATAAATTCTGGCATCTCTTCCACAGAGATAGAAGTAACTGGTGTGAAAAAACCTGGGCTTTGGGTGTCTGTGGCGCCTTCATACCGTAACTTTATAGAGGTACTCTTGATGAAAGCAAGATTTGGCCTTGCTGTCAAAAATTGCAATGACGCACTGAAATAAATATACTGCGTTTAAACTTGCAGTAAAGCACTAAAATATACTGCGTTAAACGTGCACTAACACGCTGAAATATACTGTGTTAAATGTGCAATAAAGCACTAAAATATACTTTGTTAAACGTGCACTAACACACAGAAATATACTGCGTTAAATGTTCAGTAACGCACTAAAATATACTGCATTAAACTTGCACTAACGCACAGAAATCTACTGCATTAAACGCCGCATAGCGCACTGAAATCTACTGCGTTAAACATGCACTAATGCATTAGAATATACTGCGTTAAACATGCACTAACGCACTGAAATATACTGCGTTAAACTTGCAGTAAAGCACTAAAATATACTTTGTTAAGCGTGCACTAACACACAGAAATATACTGCGTTAATCGTGCAGTAACGCACTAAAATATACTGCGTTAAACTTGCACTAACATACAGAAATACTGCATATACTGCAATACTGAAATATACTGTGTTAAAAAGGCACATAGCGCACTGAAATATATTGTGTTAAATGTGCACTAACGCACTGAAAAATACTGCGTTAAACATGCACTAATGCACTGAAATATATTGCGTTAAACATGCACTAACGCTATAAAATATACTGTGTTAAAAAGGCATGTAACGCACTGAAATATATTGCGCTAAACGTGCAGTAACGCACTGAAATATACTGCGTTAAACTTGCAATAAGGCACTGAAATATACTGCGATAAACATGCACTAACGCACAGAAATATACTGTGTTAAACGGCACGTAGCGCACAGAAATATACTGCGTTAAATGGCAAGTCATTTTAAATTTACCTAGCTTCCTACACTAGGAGGGTGCTACATTTACTAAACAATTCACCAAACCAAATCATAAAATAATACAAAAATTTGCTGTAATGCCGCATACACACCATCACTTTATGTGATGAAAAAAAACGACATTTTCTGTGAAGTAAAAAACGACGTTTTTGAAACTTCAATTTTCAAAGACGAAGTTGCCTACACACCATCGTTTTTCTCACAATGTTCTAGCAAAGCGAGGTTACGTTCTCACCACTTTTTCCATTGAAACTCGCTTCATAACTAGCTTCTGGGCATGCGAGGGTGTAAAAACGTCTTTTTAAACAACGTTTTTTGCTACACACGGTCAATTTCTGTGAAGTAAAAAACGACGTTTGCTTCAATTTTTTTTGGTCGTTTTTTACAAGACATAAAATGACGTTTTCCCCCACACACGGTCAATTAAAGTGACGTTTTTAAAAACGTCGTTTTTTTTCATCACATAAAGTGATGGTGTGTACGGGGCATAAGAGTCATTTCAAACTTTCTATATCCTTTTTTTCTTTTTTTTTTTTTTTTTTTTACTTTTACCATTACATAACTCAGGTTTAATATGTATTTGCCTGAACAAGGCAGGTTGAATTTGTATATTTGTGCTGGAACCAGTCTTGTTTTACCACACCCACCCAACGAACAACGAGATAAAGATATTTTGTTGTTGGTTTTTTAATGGGGAAGTTACAGTACATACAAAATGCCATTTCACATTTATAGGACTCTGAGCCTTTGTGTCTGCGAAAGGAAAACACAAGGGGCCATTATAAGGATGCTGTGAAGCACCCAAGCATATATACTTTTAAGTGCATGACTATGGTATAAATACATTAACCCCTTATCTGCTAAGCCCCCCACATTTTTACTCAACCTTTACCTTAATAAATAACTGACACCACTACTGTAATCTTTGGAGTAAAAACTGGCCGTAGCAGCCTCCATTTATTTTTAAATAACCTTTTAAATATTAAATAACATTAAATAACATTTTCACACATAAACCTTTATTAGACCTGAGATACCACATTTTAACCCTGCTGGTGCTGGACTTTGCAGGCACATTAACACACTTGTAACCATTCTAAAAAGTTTTATGAGCACTGCAGTACCTAACTCTGGTCTTTGGCCTCAAGCCGAAACTGACTCAAAGACGACCAACTGACCGCAGTACCCCCATTAACCACTTGCCAGCTACACCTTGGTAGACTGGACTAACAGCCCCTTCAGAACCCATACCACCTCTGGGTAATGGCATCCACTTCAGGGTAATTTCTTCTCCTGCAAAGTCCAAAACACCCGCCGCCGCCACGACATCCTAAGTTCGTACCTGTGTGGAAAACAAAAACCAGAAAAGCACCCAAAACCGCCAACACCGTATCACATACCATGACATCCCACTACTAGTGTTGAGCAGAATATGCCATATTCGATTTCGCGATATATCTCGAATATATATTCGAATATTCGAGATATATTCGCTAAATTCGAATATTCGTGATATTTTATCGAAATTAAATGATTGCGATTTTTCGCTATTGCGAATGCGAAAATAATTGCGATTTTTTGATAACTGCGGTAGGAGCACTCTGATTGGCTCAGAATATTCGTGATATTTTATCGAAATATCGCAACATGCGAATGCGATATTTATTGCGCAATTTCGAGAAATGCTGGAGGAGCGCTCTGATTGGCTCAGAATATTCGTGATATTTTACAATACAAAATAATTGCGAATATTCGGCAAATGCGGAAGGAGCACTCTGATTGGCTCAGAATATTCTTGATATTTTACAATACAAAATAATTGCGAATATTCGGCAAATGCGGAAGGAGCACTCTGATTGGCTCAGAATATTCTTGATATTTTACAATACAAAATAATTGCGAATATTCGGCAAATGCAGAAGGAGCACTCTGATTGGCTCAGAATATTCGTGATATTTTACAATAGAAAATAAAAAGTGTTTTGCATTGGTGGTGATTCTTTACTCTATCCATCTGTCACAGCCGTTTGTCAATCAAACACCTTGAAGATTGAACACGTTCATGCTGCATGCTTTGGACTTTTTTTCACTTCACATATCAAAGACATTTTTATGAAAGATTATTTTTCTATTATTGGGACTATATTTCCTTATATATTTGTTTTAGGCCCCTTTCAGACTGGGGCGGGAGCTGCGGTGGCGGTATAGCGCCGCTAAAAATAGTGGCGCTATACCGCCGGAATTGCCGCGGGTATCAGCCGCTAGCGGTGCGGTATTAACCCCCGCTAGCGGCCGATAAAGAGTTAATATCGCCCGCAATGCGCCTCTATAGAGGCGCATTGCGGGCGGTATTGCCGCGGTTCCCATTGTTTTCAATGGGAAGGAGCGGTGAAGGAGCGGTATACATGCCGCTCCTCTCACCGCTCCAAAGATGCTGCTGACAGGAGATTTTTTTGTCTCCCGCCAGCGCATCGCCTCAGTGTGAAAGCCCTTCGGCTTTCACATTGAGGTAGCTGGGCAGGAGTTTTTCAGGCGGGATAGCAGCGCTATTTTTAGCGCTTTACCGCCTGAAAAACTCCTCAATGTGAAAGGGGCCTTACTGTGTATTTCACAAGTTATTTGCGCTTGCTTATTTTATAATTTGCCCACATGTCTTGTCACTAGACATATTTTTTATTCTTGTAGAGCGACTCCATTTTCTGTCTTGTATTAAATTATGTTGTATAACATTTTTGAGTTGCTGCTGTATTCTCCCCTTTTTTTAAGGTATGCGCAATTTTTTCCTTCTTACAAAAAAAAATAATATCAAACATACAAATATTCATAACAGAAACATACACAAAGCCCCCCCCTTTTGCATCAGAGACAATCAGAGTTCTCCTACCACAGTTATCGAAAATTCGCAATAATTTTCGCATTCGCAATAGCGAAAAATCGCAATTTTTTTTTTTTCAATTTGGCAACATAAAAGGATCGCCTCAGCTTAGCTACTCGGCCCAGGGTCTCTAATCATACCAGCAATGCTTTTAGACGTCGATAGGATGTGATCTGTATTAAAAATCAAATTGAAAAAATGCGAATATTCGGAATTGCGAATATTCACCGTGAAATTCGAAATATAGCGCGATTTCTCGAATATGCTATATTCGAGTCGAATATTCGCAATGCGAATATTCGTGAGCAACACTACCCACTACACCAATGACCCCCTTTAAAATGCCCAACAAAGGGAGGGTGGGTGGGAAACTTCTCCCCACGTGTTACCCGGGAAGCGTGGGAGGGGAAATATATAACCTCCCTCCCTCCACTCTCCTTCCTCACTGACCCCTCCCTCCGACCATGGCAGGGCTTTTTCTTTAACCCCGTCATGGCCGGCCCTGCGCTGATGTCCTGTTGTTTTTGCTCCGGGCCTCTCTTGACTATGGTATAAATACATTAACCCCTTATCTGCTAAGCCCCCCACATTTTTACTCAACCTTTACCTTAATAAATAACTGACACCACTACTGTAATCTTTGGAGTAAAAACTGGCCGTAGCAGCCTCCATTTATTTTTAAATAACCTTTTAAATATTAAATAACATTAAATAACATTTTCACACATAAACCTTTATTAGACCTGAGATACCACATTTTAACCCTGCTGGTGCTGGACTTTGCAGGCACATTAACACACTTGTAACCATTCTAAAAAGTTTTATGAGCACTGCAGTACCTAACTCTGGTCTTTGGCCTCAAGCCGAAACTGACTCAAAGACGACCAACTGACCGCAGTACCCCCATTAACCACTTGCCAGCTACACCTTGGTAGACTGGACTAACAGCCCCTTCAGAACCCATACCACCTCTGGGTAATGGCATCCACTTCAGGGTAATTTCTTCTCCTGCAAAGTCCAAAACACCCGCCACCAGCACCCAAAGGTAACTCCTTACCTTTGGGCGCACCTCCACACCCTCAATGCTCGCTGTATCCCGTCCTGTAGGCCCAACACCCACATGTCAATCCCCACGTCGGTCAAATGAACTCCATCTTTCAGCTGATACCTCCACGTATCCACCTCCAACTCAGGGTGTTTAACCACCAACCCGCCGTTCCGGATCACAAATTTAGCAACGTCCCGATTAATTTTTTTCCTGGCCCTGTTCACACCTTCCCACGATCTAGCCATCCGCCATGAAGACCTGCCCACAATGTCAGACCATATCACTACCGTTTCCGGGTAGGACATGCGAATCCTCAAGAAATCAAACTTGATGTCTCGTGCAACATCCAACATAGAACGCACCCCCAAGTCGTTTCCCCCCGCATGGATCAACAAAACGTCCGGCGGTCGGTCCAAGCGTGCAAACTTGTGCACTTCCGGCACCACCCTGCTCCACAACATCCCCGGGAACCCCAACCACCGCACCATCGCTTCCTGTCTGGGGACCCCCAGCTGGCGACCGTTCGGCCACATATCCGCTCTCGCAGCCCCCCTACGAACGAAGGAGTGGCCTATTATCCATACCAGTCCCTGTCCCGCACCTGAAAGACAGCAAGTAAGAAATCCATCACCACAAGCCCATCGGGAGACGCTCCCATCCCGACTCCCAACATGTTCCCTTAACCAAACAAAACAAAACCCCGATCCACTCCCCATCCCCCTTGGAGGTGGCCTGACATGAACTTTCCCTGGACATCTATTGTTTTGCACCCCCGCTCCCCCCTAGTTCTACCATGAGCTGAGGTCTGACATATAATCGAAATCTCCTCGACTCCCATCTACCAATCCTTTTCACCAATTCATCGTCCAAGCCACAACGTACTGCTTCTGTCGCGGCACCAATCCGAAAGGAATGCGCCGAGAACTCCTGAGCCACCAGGCCCAATGCCCCCAAACACCGTCTGAACACTGTCACGAACTGATACCGCGACAACGCCGTCCCATCCTCGTGCAGCAAGAATGAGCCACTTAACTCTGGCCGTACATCCCAAAATTCCCGCACTACCCTAACCGGGCATAATTCCGACCCTTCAATAGGGAAGACTCGCACCACTTTACCCCTCCCTTTCTGGTCCGTCTTGGACCGGCGTAGCAACAAAGCGACCCTGTCTTGATTCCACACCACATCATCAGCCAACATGCCACCCTGCACCGTCTTCGAGGGGCTAACCAACTCCCCCACCCTAAAAGCTCCAAAGAACGCCAAAGCGAACGCCGCGCGAAACAATAACACTTCAAACCGGGATGAACACAATGTCCCCAACTTTTCCATAATACCCCTCAATATTGCAAACGACACAGGGCGACGGGAATCCGCCTGACGCCCCTGCTTCCTGTAACCCTTTAGAGCCTGCCGGACACAAAATTCCTTAGTAAAGTCCGGGCGCCCTTGCCACTTAAACAGGAAAGCCAATCCAGCCAATTTTTTGTCCATCATGGACGGAGAAACCCCGGCCTCCATGTTCCTGACCAAGAAATACAGCACCAAACCCCTGACCTCGGGACCGGCCGGGTCCACCTCGGCCTCCCTAACCAGAGCCTGCCATTCCGCCCACACCTTCTCATACGCCCTCCAGGTGTTCACACTTACCGACCTTCTGATCCAATCGGAGACGATTCCAACGGAATCCTCCAAAGCCACTCTGGACAGGGGACACCTTGCTCCTCTGCCTCCGGCACCAGCTCCCGGAACCTGTCCCACTGAAAGCGAGACAGAGCGTCAGCTACTACATTCTCCACCCCCGGTAGATGCACCGCATATACAAATATGTTCAACTGCAAACAGCGCAGCACCAGGTGCCGTAACAGCCGAATAACTGGAGGAGAAGACGCCGTAACTCTGTTGATCACCTGGACCACCCCCATATTGTCACCATGGAACCGCACCTTTCCGATCCCGGAAGGCCGCACCCCACAATTCTACTGCCAGCACCACCGGAAACAATTCCAACAGCACCAAGTTCTTTGTGAACCCCGCCTCCAACCAGGCCTGAGGCCAGGAGCCCGCACTCCATTGCCCTTGAAAATATGCCCCAAAACCTGCGCCTCCAGCCGCATCTGTGAACAACTCCATGTCAAAGTTGCTAACCGGACCGGACATCCACAAGGCCCTGCCGTTGAAGGAGTCCAAAAAGGAGTGCCATACCAACAAATCCTCCCTATGTTCCTTCCCCAGGCGCACATAGTGCCTGGGCGACCTGACACCCGCTGTGGCCGCCGAAAGGCGCCTGCAAAAGACCCTCCCCATGGGGAGAATGCGGCAAGCAAAATTTAGCTTCCCCAGGAGCGACTGAAGCGCTCGGAGTTGCACCTTCCGCAAGCCCACCATCTCCTGAATCTCGGCCTTGAGGCCCACCAACTTGTCCAGCGGTAACCTACATTCCATCCTCTCTGAATCGATCACAATGCCCAAGAATTGGATGACCGATCTCGGTCCTTCCGTTTTCTCGGGCGCCAGCGGCACACCAAATCGCTCCGCAATGTGCTCCAAAGTGGCCAACAGCACTGCGCAAATCTGCGACCCCGCCGGCCCAACACAGAGAAAGTCGTCCAGATAGTGGATCACGGAGCTTACGCCGGACACATCCCGAACCACCCACTCCAGGAACGAACTAAACCGTTCAAACAGCGCGCAGGAAATGGAACAGCCCATCGGCAGACACTTGTCTACGTAGAACTCCCCACCCCACTGGCAGCCCAAGAGCCTGAAACTATCTGGGTGGACCGGCAGGAGCCGAAACGCAGCCTCAATGTCCGACTTGGCCATCAAGGCCCCCCGGCCATACCGCCTGACCCAGCCCACCGCAGCATCAAAAGAGGTGTAACTCACCGTACACTCCTCCATGCTGATGGCGTCGTTCACCGACCCCCCCCCTTCGGAAACGACAAATGATGAATAAGCCGAAATTTGTTCGGCTCCTTCTTAGGCACCACCCCCAACGGGGAAACCACCAAGTCGTCCAAGGGAGGCGAGACGAATGGGCCCCCCATACGGCCCAATGCCACTTCCTTCTGCAGTTTCTCCGAAACCACATCCGGGTGTTGTAACGCTGAACGTAAATTCTTAGCCACCGGGGGGACCACGGCCAAAGAGCACGGAATGTTAAAACCCACCGAGAATCCCCTTTCCAACGACAGGGCGGCCGCCCTATCAGGATATCTACCGAGAAACGGTCGCATCCTTTCCACCATCACCGGAGTCCTCCCTCTTACTTGAAGAATCTCCGGGACGTCCCTTGCCTTGCTTAAAACACCGGGAAGAGGGGTGATTGCCACCACAGCCGGAGCACTCGTGCTTGAACCGGCAGGACCCTCCGAACCTGCAGTTTCCTTCGTTAAACTGCCAGCAGACCCCCTTCTTCTTTCCGGCCGACTGTCCTGGGGAAGAGGTTCCACCGGCCCCCCCCTGAAAAAACGGCGTGGACGTCCGTGGGGCCGACATAAGCCGCATCCAAAGGCCAATGTCCTTAGTGTCCCACCTAATATCCGGCCTGATAGCCCGGCGTTGCCGGAACTGCTCATCATACCGGAGCCACCCCGTGCCCCCGTAACACCGGTAGGCCTCGCTAATCGCCTCCTGGTAACTGAAAAGCGCCGAACAATGTTCGGGGTTTTTCTCACCGATCACGCTCGCCATGATCGAATAGGCCTGCGACCAATTCGCAAAAGTCCTAGGTATAAGCCTATACCTCCTCTTCTCCTCGTCCTCTTTCTTGGACTCTTCCGGCTTAACCCTATCAAGGTTAAACTTTTCCAGCGGTAACAACGCGAATATCTCTACATATTCACTCTTCCAAATCTTTTCCCGCACCTCCGGCTTCAAATGCGAACCCAGCGGTGCCTCCCAACACGTGTAAACCTCCCCTTTAGCCGCGTCCGCCAACCGGACCAACTCTCTCTTCTTCGCGGAATCGACCCCCGCATCCCCCTTTTCCGTAGGCGGCACCACGGCACCTGCCGCCACAGCCCCTACCTCTTGTCCCTTGTCCACAGGCACCACAGCCCCCGGCACGGCGACCGCTAATGCAGGTGCCGTAACCCCGGATCCCCCCGCCGTTCCCCATGCTGCCGCCGGGCTAACGGCGGGGCTGACCCCACCCTTCAGCTGGCTAACCAACGTCTCCAAACCCGCCAGGAACCGGTGCAAACCGGCATCCTCTCTCGACTGTTCCCCCAGTGTACCAGAATCACCACTACTCACCCCTGCGGGCACCCCCCCACGACTACGGGGACCCCCCCCCTGTCCCCCCGCTAACACCCCCACATTTTGTAAAATAGAAGGCAAAGCCAAAAACGACTCACCGGGCTGTCTGGAAGCAATCCCACCAGCCGTCCGGCTTGGCTCCCGCGCTGCGACCTCCGTCCTGGGCACCACTTCCTCCTCCGACAGCTCCCCTTCCGATCGATCTCCATGCCGACCCTCCTCACCAGATGAAAGCCCTCCAGGCGACTCGGGCCTGGGAGCCGCGGGCCCAGAGCTGGACTCACTCTCGCTGCGCGCCCTGGACCCGTGCACCGACTTCCGCATAGCTTTTCTCGGCGCCTCGGACACTCTGCCGTCTTCCCCTCCCCCTCGCTCCCTCACCACGTGGCTGGATTGTAGGTGGCTAGCCGCGGATGCTGAAGAGCTAGCCACCGCAGGGACAGATGTGCTTCGCCGAGGCTCTCGGCCCACCGGTGCACAACCGGGGTTGGAGCCCGCATCCCTCCGATCTTCTCGCCGAGCGGACCTGGCCGCCGCATTGGAGCCCCCTGGCCGCCCCCTCCCCGTTCCCCGCTGCCGATCGGTGTCCTCCTGGCGCCCCCCGCCGCCGCCGCTGTCCGTTTTGCGGGTGGGCCCGAGGCGGCCCGGATGGGGCTGCCCCCTCTCCTGTGGGACCGGGTGGACGGTCCCGGGGAATTGCGTGCCGGAGGCCGGGACACCCTGGATCGCGGGGTGTACTCCCCCCCCCCCCCCGGACGGGTGGATTGCTGGCTATATCCTGGGTGGCAGTATGAGCCCCCCCCGCTCGCCCGGCCGGGTGAATCGTTCCCCGTGTCCCCGTGCGGGAGGAGCGGCCCCAGCATAGACTGCAGCCACCCCTCACCGCGGCGATCCGCCTCCTGCCTGAGCTGGGCGAGCATAGCCTCGACCCCAGCCATGGTACAGGCCGCTGGGTGAGCTTAAAATTGAGTCCCCGGCTGCGGCCTAGCGGCGCTCGTTTTTTTTTTTTTTTTTTTTTATAGCAGGGCCTAGCTTCCCCCAGCAGCGCTGGCCTAAAACGCCGAAAAAACGGTAAAAAATGTACCCGATCGCGGCCTACCTCACCCCTTTCCGTTTCTGGCAGAGCAGCAAGTCCCCAGCAGGCACAGAAACTTCTCCCCACGTGTTACCCGGGAAGCGTGGGAGGGGAAATATATAACCTCCCTCCCTCCACTCTCCTTCCTCACTGACCCCTCCCTCCGACCATGGCAGGGCTTTTTCTTTAACCCCGTCATGGCCGGCCCTGCGCTGATGTCCTGTTGTTTTTGCTCCGGGCCTCTCTAGCTTTTCAATCATTTTTAGATGACACTTCTGACAATGGGTCATGTTTTGTAAATTCTTTTGCACATCTAAGTGCTGCAGCGGCGTCTCACTCTGTGAGATGTAGCTCCACCCCAGCAGGAAAGGGTCTCATCTGCCTACCCTTTAAAAAAGGGAGTTTGCGTAAATCTGGAGGTTGAAGTTTCGACAACTCATTAGGTGTACATTGGTGTGGGTGCCCAGACCCAGATAGGCACTTCTGGAAGGATTGTTCAAGATATGCAAAAACGTAGCGTGGTATGATGTGGCGTGGCCTAGCGACCCAAATGATGAGCATTTGAGCAACCTGTTGCTTGTAAAGAGGTGGAGGACTGCCTGCATCCTGGAAAAGCTTTACTTGGTAACTATTTCATTATTTTTGATAATAGACAACATTGTCTATATAGATATTTGCCACACTGTTCTCCACTATTACAGTTCCTTACCGGTCTTAAACTTGAAATCGTTGCCTCCAGGGCCGCCACCAGGGGGGTACAGGCAGTACACCTGTAAGGGGTCCGGAGGTTCCCAGGGGCCCGGAGGCCCACAGGGCCCCAGATGGCAACCCCCCCTTTTTTTTTTTTTTTATATATTTGTTTTATATTTTTGTATTTTTTTTTTTTTTATATTAGTAAAGGTCCCCAGGGCCCTGGATGGCAACCCTCCTTTTTTTTTTATTAAAAAATGTATTTATTTTTTTCTTATATTTTTTTTCTTATTTCTTATATATATATATATATATATATATATATATATATATATATATATATATATATATATATATATATATATATATATATATATATATAATTAAAGGGCTCAGAGGTCCCCAGGGCCCCATGTGGCAAACCTTTTTTTTATATTCTATATTTTTTTTTTATATATTTTTTTATATTCTTTATTTATTTATTATATAATATTTTTTTATTAATAAAGGGCCCAGAGGGCCCCAGATGGCAACCACCCCTATATATATATATATATTTTTTTTTAAATTAAAGGGCCCAGAGGTCCCCAGGGCCCCGGGTGGCTACCCCCCCCCCTTTTTTATATATATTTTTCTTTTTCTTTGTAAAGGGCCCCCCCCCCCCAGCTTCTCAATTCGCGGCAGCCCCCCCCGCTTCTTAATTTAAGACGGCAGCACACCCCCCCCCCCTGGTTCCAGGAGGGCCCATGCCTGAAGCTGTGTAAGGGGCCCCATAATTCCTGATGGCAGCCCTGGTTACCTCTGTACCTGTAAGCCAATAATGGTCCACTTTCATGACATTTGTACAGCTCCTAATGGTACCAAAGGTCCACAGATAATATTCAATGAATGTAAAGCTACAGAAAGTTGTCAGAACTTACAGATCTACAACAGAAAATGATCAGAGACTTAAGCCCCGTACACACGTTCGGAAATTCCAACAGGAAAAAGTCAGTCGGAAATTCAGACAGAAAATTAAGAACCAGCTCTCAATCTTTTTCTGTTGGAATTCCCGAGAGAGAAAGTCAGATGGAGCATAAACACGGTCGGAAAGCTCCCATTCGGCTTTTTCTGTTGGGAATTCCGACCATGTGTACGGGGCTTAAGTTATGGTTAGAGATTGCAGACGTGGCACGGGAGATGGTCAGAGCCTGTAGATTTACTATGGGAGATAGAGATCAAGGACATACTACAAGAGATGGTCAAAGACTGCAGTCAAACTACATCAGTTGGTCAGAATGAGACTGCGTACATACAGCAGGAGATGGTGTCAGCCTGCAACAGAAGATGGTAAGAGAATAAATTAATCCTGCAATTGAGACTGTAGACCGCGTAATGCCGCGTACGCACGATCGGAATTTCCGACAACAAAACCGTGGATTTTTTTCCGACGGATATTGGCTCAAACTTGTCTTGCATACACACGGTCGAACAAATGTTGCTCGGAAATTCCAAACGTCAAGAACGCGGTGACGTACAACAATACGACGAGCCGAGAACAATGAAGTGCAATGATTCCAAGCATGCGTCAAATTGATTCCGAGCATGCATAGATTTTTTGTGCGTCCGAATTGGATATACACGATTGGAATTTCAGACAGGAACTTTTGTTGTCGGAAAAATTGAGAACCAGCTCTCAAAAATTTGTTGTTGGAAATTCCGACAGCAAATGTCCGATGGAGCCTACACACGGCTCCAAAAGCTCACATCGAACATTTGTTGACGGAAATTCTGAATGTGTGTACGCGGCTTAAGAGTTGTGGGTTTATGCTATGGGAGTTGTAGGAGACTGGGTCCATGATGTAAGAGTTGTAGGAGACTGGGTCCATGATGTAAGAGTTGTAGGAGACTGGGTCCATGATGTAAGAATTGTAGGAGACTGGGTCCATGATGTAAGAGTTGTAGGAGACTGGGTCCATGATGTAAGAGTTGTAGGAGACTGGGTCCATGATGTAAGAATTGTAGGAGACTGGGTCCATGATGTAAGAATTGTAGGAGACTGGGTCCATGATGTAAGAGTTGTAGGAGACTGGGTCCATGATGTAAGAGTTGTAGGAGACTGGGTCCATGATGTAAGAGTTGTAGGAGACTGGGTCCATGATGTAAGAATTGTAGGAGACTGGGTCCATGATGTAATGCCGCGTACACACGATCATTTTTCGGGTTGTAAAAAACTACGTTTTTGAAAAATGTCATTTAAAACGATTGTGTGTGGGCTTAAGAGCCTTTTTTCAGGTTCTGAGAAACGAAAAAAAAAAAATCCGAACATGCTCTATTCACAACGTTTTAAACTATGTAGTTTTTCGGGTTGTAAAAAATGATCGTGTGTGGGCTTTAACAACGTGAAAAACCTGCGCATGCTCAGAAGCAAGTTATGAGATGGGAGCGCTCGTTCTGGTAAAACTCGCATTCGTAATGGAGTAAGCACATTCATCACGCTGTAACAGACAGAAAAGCGCGAATCGTCTTTTACTAACACTAAATTAACTAAAGCAACCCAAAGGGTGGCGTCATCCGAATGGAACTTCCCCTTTATAGTGCCGTCGTACACGTTGTACGTCTCCGCACTTTGCTAGACCTTTTTTTTTTACGATCGTGTAGGGGCAACGTCGTTTTAATGATGAGGTTTTTAGAGCCTGAAAAACATAGTTTTTTTCAACCCGAAAAATTATCGTGTGTACGCGGCATAAGAGTTATTGGAGACCGAGGACATGCTGCAGGAATAGTGGGATAGTTAGAACATCCTGTAGGAATTGTAGGAGACTGGGGACCTGCCGTAAGAATTGTTGGGAGGGGGGCCTTGCTCTAGGAGTTGTTGGAGAACAAGTGCATGCTGTAGAAAATTTTGGAGATTATGGAAATGATGTGCGAATTGTCAGAGACTAGTGACATGCTACTGTAGTTCTTGGAGACTGGGGACATTCTGTCAGGCCCCGCTCGTCGAGTTCCTTGTGAAGCCGTCGAGGATCTCGGCGAGCCAACTTTTCCCATTGACTAACGAGGAAATAGAGAACATGTTCTCTTTTTGGCCCGACGAGATTCTCGTCGGTTTCCTCGGCGAAAAGTGTACACACGACCGGTTTTCTCGGCAGAATATGTCTCCCATCGAGTTTCTTGCTGAATTCTGCCGAGAAACTCGGTCGTGTGTACGGGGCCTAAGACTTGTTGGAGACTGGGGTAATGTTGTAGGAGTTGTTGGTGACTGGGATGATGTTGTAGGATTTGTTGGAGACTGGGGTCATGTATGAGTTGTTGGAGACTAGGGGAATGCTGTAGGTCTTGTTGGGACTGGGATCAAGTTGTACGAGATGTTGGAGACTGGGGGATTGTTGTTGGAGACTGGGAGCATGTTGTAGGAGTTGTTGTCAAAACAGGCATGTAGAGCAGAGATGCGTCCTCCAAGGAAAGAAAGAACAGCCCACAACGATGTACACCCACTGGACAAGGGTATGGTAAATCAGATATATCAGGAAGAAGAAAAGACCTTGGTCCACCTTGGTTCAGCCACTTCCTGTCTACATTCACTGGCTGCATCGCTGCCCTGCACCTTCGACTTCTCTGCTCCTGAATTCCTTCGTGAAGTTGCCCTAGTCGAGCTGACACAATACACAATATGGGGTCTCATTCCCCTACTACGTCTACTAGGGGTTTGGCAGTGTCTAAATCTAGACACATTGGGGTAAATTCAAATAGCCCGGCATAAATTTGTGCGGGCGTAGCGTATCTCAGATACGCTACGCCGCCGTAACTTAGTGAGGCAGGTTCTGTATTCAGAAAGAACCTGCGCCCTAAGTTAAGGCGGCGTAGCATATGTGGTCCAGCGTAAGCCTGCGGAATTCAAATTATCCATGTAGTGGGCGTGTTCTATGATAATGAAGGCTGACACCACGTAATTGACATTTTTGACTAACGGCACATGCGCCGTCCGTGAATGTAACCCAGTGCGCATGCTCCAAATTAACCCGCAACAAACCAATGCTTTCGACGTGAACGTAAATTATGCACAGCCCTATTTGCGAACGACTTACGCAAACGACGTAATCGACGGAAAATTCGACGCTGGCCTGACGTCCATACTTAACATAGGATACGCCTCATATAGCAGGGGTAACTTTACGCGGAAAAAGCCTAACGTAAACGACGTAAAAAAATGCGCCGGGCGGACGTACGTTTCTGAATCTACCTAATTTGCATATTCCTCGCATAAATCGACGGAAGCGCCACCTAGCGGCCAGCGTAAATATGCAACTAAGATACGACGGCGTAAGAGACTTACGCCAGTCGGATCTTAGCAAAATTACGACGTATCTTGTTTTCTGAATACAGAAAAAAGATACGCCGGAGCATCCTAGAAGTTACGCGGCGTATCAATAGATACGCCAGCGTAACTTCTTTTTGAATCTACCCCATTGGTTATTGTTCTTTAGGTTGTATTGTTGATGACTCGAATGCATTACAAATGCTCCAACTACGTAAAGTGGCGCTCCAAAGACACTTGCCTGTTTCTTATGATGTATCCTTCCACATATGTTGATATTTGCAGTGCATCCGGAAAGTATTCACAGCTCTTCACTTTTTCCACAAATTGTTATGTTACAGCCTTATTCCAAAATGGAATAAATTCATTATTTTCCTCAAAATTCCACAAACAATACCCCATACGATGCAAAAGTAGTTTGTTTGAAATCTTTACAAATTTATTAAAAATAAAAGAAAAAAAAATCCCATGTACATACGTGTTCACAGCCTTTGCTCAATACTTTGGTGAAGCTCCTTTGGCGCCAATTACAGCCTCAAGTCTTTCTGAGAATGATGCTACAAGCGTGGCACACCTATTTTTGGGCAGTTTCTCCCATTCTTCTTTGCAGGACCTCTCAAGCTCCATCAGGTTGGATGGGGAGCCTCGGTGCACAGACATTTTCAGATCTCTCCAGAGATTTTCAATCGGGTTCAAATCTGGGCTCTGGCTGGGCCACTCAAGGACATTCACAGAGTTGTACCGTAGCCTCTCATTTATTATTTTGGCTGTGTGATTAGGGTCGGTGTCTTGTTGGAAGATATACCTTCACCCCAGCCTGAGGTCCAGAGCACTCTGCAGCAGATTTTCATCAATGATGTACATTGCTGCATTCATCTTACCCACAATCCTGACTAGCCTCCCAGTGTCTACCGCTGAAAAACATCCCCACAGCATGATTCTGCCACCACCATGCTTCACAGTAGGGATGGTATTGGTTAGGTGATGAGCAGTTCCTGGTTTCCTCCAGACATGATGCTTGCCATTCAGGCTAAAGAGTTCAATCTTTGTTTCATCAGACCAGAAGAATTTGTTTCTCATGGTCTGAGAGTCCTTCAGGTGCCTTACGGGCTGTCATGTGCCTTTTACTGAAGAGTGGCTTCCCTCTGGCCACTCTACCATACAGGCCTGATTGGTGCATACCCTACAACTTTTTGAGAGGGGAATGAGGGGCATTTATTAGCAAAAGTCTGTAGGCATAGGACACCCCTCTTGCCACACCCGCTTAAAGGAGCATTATCCAAAAAAAAAAAAAAATATTAGTTAAACCCACACATACTTTTTTAACCACTACTATTCCTTTATACTGGCTTTGGAAATTTGGAAATTTACAAATGAAGGTTTAGCACTAGGAAACACAGCTTGAAAGATACAAATTATGTTTTATGTACAACTATACAGATCAGACCAAAATGAGGGACAAATGAGGAGGAAAGAGGGACAGAGGGACTTTGTTCCGAATCAGGGACAGTCCCTCAATATTAGTGACAGTTGGGAGCCATGTGGGTGGAGTGCTGCAGAGATGGTTGTTCCTCTGGAATGTTTTCCTCTCTCCACAGAGAAATGCTGGAACTCTGTCAGAGTGACTATCGGATTCTTGGTCACCTCCCTGACTAAGGCCCTTCTCCCCCGATCACTCAGTTTGGCCGACGCCCCACTCTAGGAAGAGTCCTGGTGTTTCCAAACTTCTTCCATTTACAGATGGAGGCCACTGTGCTCATTGGGACCTTCAATGCCACAGAAATTTTTCTGTACCCTTCCCCAGATCTGTGCCTCCATACAATCCTGTCTTGGAGGTCTACAGACAATTCCTTGGACTTCATGGCTTGGTTTGTGCTCTGACATGCACTGATAACTGTGGGACCTTCTCAAGGGAGGGCTGGCAGCCTTAGGCCTGGGGGGCATTGATCCGCCAAATTAGCTCACCATCCATTGCTAATCTGGTTTTTCAATGCAGCCTCACCAGTGCATCAAACTCCAGTGCCCATCAATGCAGCCTGATCACTGGCACAGGTTACATGGGGTGTATGGGGGTCAGGGTCTCACCTCAGTGATCTCAGCTCAAAAGGTCCTTGCACGCCACGGCCTCCTGGGGGGGGGGGGGGTAATGCTCCTAGTCCTGGGGTCAAGTTGCAGCCAGCGCCCAGCCCTGCATCCCGATTCCCTGGCATGACCCACCTCTGCTGCTTCCAAGAATCCAGTCCCAGGGAGTTGTAGTTTTCTCTGCGCTGCTCTGTTTTCCACCCACCGGGAGCTTGAATGTGGACTACAACTCCTGGAATGCAACAGCTAGTGGTCGGCCCGACTTCCAAGACCAGAATAAAAAATAAAATGGTAGCGGGAATTTTGAACATAAGTTGGGGCGGCCTGGGAGGCAACTGCCACCCTGCCCCCCAGCCCAGCCCTCCCCTAGACCTTCTATAGACAGGTTTGTGCCTTTCCAAATCATGTCCAATCAAATGCATTTACCACAAGTTTTAAAAATGTGCAAAGTTTTTAAACAAACTTCTTTGACATTGTCATTGTGGGGGATTGTTTGTTGAATTTTGAGGAAAATAATGAATTTATTCCAATTTGGAGTAAGGCTGTAACATAGGGTGACCACATTTCCAAACTACCATTCAGGGACACCCCCCCTTCCCAAAAATCAGCTTGCACTGTAACGAATCACAGCACAGTGATTGGACACAAGAGGCGGGATTTATGATTTCTCCAATCACAAGCAGGGGGCGGGGATTGTGCTCCTCCAGGCATTCCCGGCCAGGACAAGTACTGTCAGCGAGTAAAGCGGTGATGTGGCAGCCTTTTTTGGGGGCATCAGATTGGCCCAGGGGGTGGTTGTGTCAGCTTATTGTTCTGGAATGAAGGTGGCCGGGACAGACCTGCAAAATGCGGGACTGTCCCGGGCAATCCGGGACACGTGGTCATCCTACTGTAAGATAACAAAATTAGTAAAAAGTGAAGCGCTGTGAATACATTATAGGTGCTCTGTACCTGGCCTGTCTTCTTGGTTTGATTTGTTTTCAGATACTACCAGGTTTGTATTTCTAGCTTACATACTTTTTCAATAAAAAGATTGAAAGATACAGCTATGATCGGAATTTCCGACAAGAAAACCGTGGATTTTTTTTCTGACGGAATTTTGGCTCAAACTTGTGTTGCATACACACGGTCACACAAATGTTGTCTGAAATTCTGACCGTCAAGAACGCGGTCACGTACAACACGTACGACGGCACAATAAAAGGGAAGTTCAATACCAAGTGCGCCACCCTTTGGGCTCCTTCTGGTTATCTCATGTTAGTAGAAGTTTGGTGAGAGACGATTCGTGCTTTTCAGCCTCGTGCTTTTCAGTCCGTTACAGCGTGAGGAATGTGCTATCTCCATTATGAACGCTAGTTTTACCAGACCGAGTGCTCCCGTCTCGTACTTGATTCCGAGAATGCGTGGAATTTTGTGGGTCGGAATTGTCTACACTTGCTTGCAATTTATGAGAACGGATTTTGTTGTCGGAAAATTTGAGAACCAGCTCACAAATTTTTGTTGTCGGAAATTCTGACAGCGAATGTCCGATGGAGCTTACACACGGTCGGAATTTCCAACCAAAAGCTCACATCGAACTTTTCTTCTCGGAAATTCCGATCGCGTGTACGCGGCATTAGAGTGGTTTCCCCCTTTTGACATTGCAGTGGGACGCACCCAGAATAAACCATCTGTTTGTGTAGCTTGTCTGGTTATCATTCACATAAGTCGGGTTTACAAAGACGTTCATTTTTACAAATTTGTGACAGGAGATTTAGGCCCGGATTCACGTAGCTCCGCACATTTTTACGGCAGCGTATCGTATTTACGCTATGCTGCCGTAAGTCAGAGAGGCAAGTGCTGTATTCACAAAGCACTTGCCTCCTAAGTTACGGCGGCGTAGCGTAAATGGGGCCGGCGTAAGCGCGCCTAATTCAAATGAGGATGAGGGGCGTGTTTTATGTAAATGTTTGGTGACCCGACGTGATTGACGTTTTTTTACACCGTCCGTGTACATATCCCAGTGTGTATTGCTCCAAATTACGCCGCAAGGACGTCATTGGTTTCGACATGAACGTAAATTACGTCCAGCTCCATTTACGGACGACTTACGCAAACTACGTAAAATTTTCTAATTTCGACGCGGGAACGACGGCCATACTTAACATTGGCTACGCAAACCTAAGGGGCAGGTTTATCTTTACACGGCGTATATCTTACGGAAACGGCGTATCTTTACTGCGACGGGCAAGCGTACGTTCGTGAATCGGCGTATCTAGTCATTTACATATTCTACGCCAAAATCAACGGAAGCGCCACCTAGCGGCCAGCTAAAAAAATTACACCCTAAGATACGACGGCGCAGACCGTCGTATCTTAGCTAGGTTTAAGTGTATCTCAGTTTGAGCATACACTTAAACTTACGATGGGCTTAGATTCCGAGTTACGTTGGCGTATCTAGTGATACGCCGGCGTAACTCTTTGTGAATCTGGCCCTTACAGTATATATACTAATAAGGAAACTTCTGATGACAGTGGAGGAGTTCAGGCTCCAGTCCTGGAAAGTTGCCATGTTGGACCCTCCCAAACATAAATATATAAAAAAAATCCAGTCTATGTCAGCGCCAACCTCTAAAATGCCCTTTGTGTGCCCGCTGCCGTGCTAAAAACAGCGCTAGTGATCTAAAAAGATGTTTGGAGTGCCCTTACGTATTCCACTCTAGTACTAATATACCGTATTTTCCGGCGTATAAGACGACTTTTTAACACAAGAAATTCTACTTAAAAGTCGGGAGTCGTCTTATACGCCGGTACCTAACATGCAGACTCAGTCAGACTGCGGCCGTCCTTTTTTCAAAAGCCGCGCCTCTTCCTCATGCTGTTCCGTGATAGGCGGAACACTCAGCTTCCCAGCAGAGCCTCTGTTCAGTGTTCCGCCTATCACGGATGCCCTCTCGTCCTAGGTCTTGGACGAGAGGGCATCCGTGATAGGCGGAACACTGAACACAGTGGGGTAGATTCAGTTAGCTGCGCTTTATTTTACGGCGGCGCAGCGTATCGTATTTACGCTACGCCTCCGCAACTTACAGGAGCAAGTGCTGTATTCACAAAGCACTTGCTCCGTAAGTTGCGGCGGCGTAGCGTAAATGGGGCCGGCGTAAGCCCGCGTAATTCAAATGTGGAAGGGGGGGTGTGTTTTATGCTAATATGTGATGACCTGACGTGATTGACGTGTTTTACGAACGGCGCATGCGCCGTCCGTGTACATATCCCAGTGTGCATTGCTTCAAATGATGTCGCAAGGACGTCATTGGTTTCGACGTGAATGTAAATTACGTCCAGCCCTATTCGCGAACAACTTACGCAAACGACGCAAAAAATTCAAATTTCGAAGCGGGAACGACGTCCATACTTAACATTGGCTGCGCCACCTAATAGCAGGAGCAATGGTACGCCGAAAAAGCCTTACGCAAATGACGTAAAAAACTACCGCCGGGCGCACGTACTTTTGTGAATCGGCGTAACTAGGTAATTTGCATACTCTACGCCGAAAACGTCGGGAGCGCCACCTAGCAGCCAGCGTGAGAATGCACCCTAAGATACGACGGTGTAAGAGACTTATGCCAGTCGTATCTTAGGCTAATGTCGGCGTATCTTGCTTTCTGAATACAGAAAGAAGATACGCTGGCGCAGATTTGAATTTACGCGGCGTATCTATGGATACGCCGGCGTAAATTCTCTCTGAATCTAGCCCAGTGTCTGCTGGGAAGCCGTGTGTTCCGCCTATCACAAAACAGCACGAGGAGGAGGCGCGGCTATTGAAAAATGGATGCCCGCGGTCTGACTGAGATTCTGCATGTTAGGGATAAGGTAAGGGATTGTCGAGGCATGTAATGGTGGCACAGTGAGGCATGTAATGGTGGCACAGTGAGGCATGTAATGGTGGCACAGTGAGGCATGTAATGGTGGCACAGTGAGGCATGTAATGGTGGCACAGTTTGGCATGTAATGGTTGCACAGTGAGGCATGTAATGGTGGCACAGTGAGCAGGGCCATCTTAATAGCATCTTGAGCCCCTGGGCAAAGTAATGCGGGGGGGCCCTTACAGGTGTAATGCAAAAATAAAAAAATAAATAAAAACGGGAGGGGTGCCAGCCGGGCCCCTGGGGACCATCGGGCCCCTTACAGGTGTAATTCCTGTACCCCCTTGATGGCGGCCCTGGCCCCTACAATGATGACAGCGCAGGTAAACAGACATCAAGTAGGTAGGAGACAGACTGTCTCCTCTGTGTATCTATCACTCTCAGTGCCACCATGGGGGGCCCCCCCATTTTGGGGCAGCGTTCTGGACCAGCTTCTTTGGGCAAAGTGAAGGGGCCCCCATGCAGCTGGGGCCTCCTGGGCACTGCCCAGGTGTGCCCTCTCATTAAGACAGCCCTGACAGTGAGGCATGTAATGGGTCTGGAATGTAATGATGGCACGGTCTGGCATGTAATGGTGGCACGGTCTGGCATGTAATGGCACAGTGAGGTGAGGCGAGGCATGACTAGTAGGAAGGGGGTCGTCTTATACGGCGAGTATATCCCAAAACCAACATTTTAGCTGGAAAATTAGGGGGTCGTCTTTTATACGCCGGCAAATACGGTACTAATGTTGATAAAACTCCAAGTAATGATTAAATTACCTTATTAAGTGATTATATGCTAATGTCAGGTTCTTTATATAATAACGGTGCGCTTGCCAGAATGACTTTGCAGAAAGATTTTATTGGAAAAAATCAGTTCTACAAAGTCTATGGTGACAACACCAGTGGCGGACTGACAACTCATGGGGCCCCTGGGCAATAGGAAAATTATGGGGCCCCTGGGCAATAGGAAAATTATGGGGCCCCTGGGCAATAGGAAAATTATGGGGCCCCCAGGCAATAGGAGATTATGGGGCCCCTGGGCAATAGGAGTTTATGGGGCCCCTGGGTAATAGATTATGGGGCCCCCAGGCAATAGGAGATTATGGGGCCCCTGGGCAATAGGAGATTATGGGGCCCCTGGGTAATAGATTATGGGGCCCCCAGGCAATAGGAGATTATGGTGCCCCTGGGCAATAGGAGATTATGGGGCCCCTGGGTAATAGATTATGGGGCCACCAGGCAATAGGAGATTATGGGAGCCCTGGGCAATAGGAGTTTATGGGGCCCCCAGGCAATAGATTTTGGGGCCACACAGTATACACACACACACACACATAATATACACGCACAGTATACACACACAGAATACACATACACACACTGAAAAGGTACTGGAGAGGCGGGGCATCTATAATCTTGTTTTTTTTATTAAAAACACACATTTTTACATACTGTCCCTGGTTTTACTGAGGCTGGCCACCCTGATGGGGCCCCCTAGTGGCATGGGGCCCACGGGCAGTGCCCGAGTGCCCGAATGGTCAGTCCATCACCCTAGGACAGGAAATGCGTTACGGCTTGTAAGGGGTGAATGCTCTCCATTGTTTCTCTCTAGTGAGATTTTGTCGTCTTTCTCATTTTTCACCACTAGGTGCCCCCACCTGTCTTTAGGTCCCTAACTGGAATCAAAGGAGGACCACCGATCTCACACGACTCCTGCAAGGCAGAGGCTGAATTCCATGCAAGCATCTAAATACACAAGGAAGGAATTCCAGTTCTGTTCAGTCTGTCTTGTGATTGAACAACACAGCCAGATCTGTGACCCGACTTTCCTCCACTGCAGTTAAAGAGGTTGGAAAGCTTTGTGTTTTTTTTCAGCTTAATGCACCTTAATGCAACACCTTGCAGTCACCGGCCCCCTCGAGCCCCCGTTTTACTTACCTGAGACCTGCGCGATCCCACCGTCGCTTTCACTGAGCTCTAGTCGGCTCTTCATTGGATGATTGATATCAGCGCAGGCATTGGCTCCCGCTGCTGTCAATCAAATCAATGACCTGGCGCACACTGGGGCCGAGTGATACAATTGGCGGCTATGGCCGCCAACGCTATCACACGGGAGCGAACCCGCAAGCTGACCCCCTAGGGAGAGCACTTCCCAGAGGGAGGTTAGCTCTTGCGGGGAGGAGCCGAGACAGCCGCTGAGGGACCCCAGAAGACGAGGATCGGGGCCACTCTGTGCAAAACTAACTGCACAGTGGAGGTAAGTATGGTATGTTTGTTAATGTTATTACGGGGCCACACCTCAGTGTAGTGTTCGTGCCCTTGTAATAAAAAATCTCTCGACTTATGCAGAAGCTCAAACGCATCACTTCTGGTGCGGCCCCGTCACTCAAACAGCTGTTGGCGGGGCTTTATCGCGTGTTGCGCGACTTCACCACCCTTAATCACGAATGCGCGGGAGGTATTTGCGAGTCAAGGAAAATCATGTTCGCTCGAGCGGGTGGGCAGGCGGGCAGAGGCGCAGAGATGTACACCGGCTATGTGGGTGGAACAGCTTGCCCGCTCCCGTTGAAACCTCTAAAAAGGGCAGCCTTCGCAGCCCAGGTGCAAACAGGCTACGGCCCGGCAGTGGGCTGCGGTCCGGCGGGTTTGGACACCCCTGCTATAAACTACCCCATGGTTCCCAGCTGTGACATCTAGACTGTGCTACCATTACCAAGAGAATAGTGTCCTCTGATTACCATTCCTACGTGTTTTGGAGTATCTCAGGCCCCTTTTCTCTCTCTTGTTAAAAGTTCTGCCAGTAATAAAGCTTTAAAAGGCACCCCCTAGACTGTTTAATGGAGCCGGAGTGAATGGACTGTTGTTTATGTGACTGGCAGCCACTGAGCTACATAAGGAGAACATGTCTAAATCTCAGCGGCTCCTTCGGGGGTAGCACTGCATATATATATATATACCCTGTTTCCCCGAAAATAAGACAGTGTCTTATATTCATTTTTGCTTCCAAAGATGCGCTAGGTCTTATTTTCAGGGGATGTCTTATTTTTCCATGAAGAAGAATACGGTACACATTTATTGTTGAACAAATGTCATTTTAAGTGATCCCCCTCCCCCACCCCTGTGCCAGTGGACACCTTCACCAGACATCCCCCCCACCCCTTTATCAGACATTTCCCCCCTACCTCAGTCACCCCTGTGTGTCCACACAATGTTCCCGACTCCTGCTCCGCGCTACTCACTATCTAATTGTGAGTCGGCCAGACTCCGTCAGGGAAGAGCGAGCAGCTTGTCCTGGCGGCGGCGTGGGCTCTCTGATGAAAAGAGGCCACGCACTTCCTGTATGCTCCGTCTGCGCTGCGCCCAATAGTGAGCTGCACGGCGGCGCCCGCCGCTACTGTCCAGGGTACAGAGTTACGGTATTTTCTTGGGGCCTTATTATCGGGATGCCTTATGTTCTGGGGAGGCCCTATTATCGGGGAGGTCTTATTTTCGGGGGGGATGCCTTATATTTCAGTGAGAGGCAAAACTGTAAGTAGGTCTTATTTTCGAGGATGTCTTACTTTCGGGGAAACACGGTATATATACAGTGGAACCTCAGATTACGAGCATAATCCGTTCCAGGAGAATGTTCGTAATCCAAAGTACTTGCATATCAAAGTGAGTTTCCCCATTGAAGTCAATGGAAACTAAAATAATTAGTTCCGCATTGACTTCAATGGCATGCAATACCGGAGGCGGAGGGGCGCCGGAGAGCCTCGGAAGCGGCCGAAAAGGCCAGAGGACACTTCGGCTGACCTCGGCAAACCTCGAAAAGACTTTGTTCCCGAGATTTGCCAAGGTCGGCCGAGCTGTTCTCGGGCCTTTCCGTGCATTTTCGAATGGCACTGATCGGCGGTGGTGCTTGGCTCCGGCGCCCCCCCCCCCTACCTCAGGCCAAATGCGTTACTGCAGTCCCCATTAGCTTGAATTCTGCTCGTTTTACAAGACAACACTCCCAAACTGAATCAGAATTCTTTTAAAAAAGTTGCTCGTCTTTCAAAAAGCTTGTTAACTGAGTTACTCGTAAACCGAGGTTCCATTGTATGTATGTATGTATGTATGTGTATATGTATATATATATATATATATATATATATATATATATATATATATATATATATATATATATATATATATATATATATATATATATATATATATATATATATATATATATATATATATATATATATATATATATATATATATATATATATATATATATATATATATATATACAAAAAGCTTTTGCTGGTCCTTTACTGGGGTTGTAGGAGGACTTCCACTGGAAGTAACTGTCTTGTTTTTTTTGCATTAAGCTGCATAACAATTAAAACCCGTGTTCTATCACGGAATAGCAAGAACAATCCCGCCCGACCTGTTTTTCTTCTTTCTCTCCATCCGATTCCTCCCTTCCATCCCACATCTGGATGACAAACTCTTCATTATAGGATTAAAGGAGCTCTGCACATTCAACAACACCCACAGTTAACTGACTGCGCCACCAAAAAAGAATGAAATAATTTGATGCGGTGTGTCCTGCCCCAACACCGAGGGGCCGGGATATTCTAAACCAAATTTACAGGTTCCAATGTAACCGGGGAGGGGAGGGGAGGTGAAGAACAACAACCTATACTTAGCACCAATCTTATCTCCAGTGACAAACAAGGTAATTTGCTATTGACTTGTCACACTTTTGTCTTGCATTATTTATCACGCCTGAGTTATTTGGGCTAATCAAACACAAAGGTCGATCGGATCAAAACAATGATAACGGGAATTGCTTCTTGAAAATTCGAAATAGTTTTATGTTTTATAAAAGTCTGACATAGTTCCGAGAGTTTGGTCCTGTATAGAGCAGTGGCAGCCTCACTGTGCCGCCACTGTGCCCATCAAACGCAGCCACTGTGCCCATCAATTGTCGCCACTGTGCCATCAAATGCAGCCACTATGCCCATCAATTGACGCCACTGTTCCCATCAATTGTTGCCACTGTGCCATGCCATCAATTGTCGCCACTGTGCCATGCCATCAATTGTCGCCACTGTGCCATCAATTGTCACCACTGTGCCATGCCATCAAACACAGCCTCTGTGCCATGCCATTAAACGCAGCCACTGTGCCATCAATTGTCGCCACTGTGCCCATTAATTGGCGCCACTGTGCCATGCCATCAAACGCAGCCACTGTGCCATCAATTGTTACCACTGTGCCATAAATTGTTGCCACTGTTCCCATCAATTGTCGCCACTGTTCCCATCAATTGTCGCCACTGTTCCCATCAATTGTTGCCACTGTGCCCATCAATTGTCGCCACTGTGCCATGCCATCAATTGTCGCCACTGTGCCATCAATTTTCGCCACTGTGCCATGCCATAAAACACAGCCTCTGTGCCATGCCATCAAACGCAGCCACTGTGCCATCAATTGTCGCCACTGTGCCATAAATTGTTGCCACTGTTCCCATCAATTGTCGCCACTGTTCCCATCAATTGTCGCCACTGTTCCCATCAATTGTTGCCACTGTGCCCATCAATTGTCGCCACTGTGCCATGCCATCAATTGTCGCCACTGTGCCATCAATTTTCGCCACTGTGCCATGCCATAAAACACAGCCTCTGTGCCATGCCATCAAACGCAGCCACTGTGCCATCAATTGTCGCCACTGTGTCCATTAATTGTCACCACTGTGCCATGCCATCAAACCCAGCCACTGTGCCATCAATTGTCGCCACTGTGCCATGCCATCAAACCCAACCACTGTGCCATCAATTGTCGCCACTGTGCCATGCCATCAAACGCAGCCACTGTGAGATCAATTGTTACCACTGTGCCATAAATTGTTGCCACTGTGCCCTGTAAAATGCTGCCAGATTGCCACCTCCTTCCACCGTCCCTCGATGTCTTCCCCCGCCCTCGATGACGCTTCAGCCAATCAGGTTACCAGTAACCAGACCCCGGTGAACCTGATTGGCTGAGATGCCTGTCAGTGTTAACCAGGGAACGCACACCCCGTGCGCCCTCTGGTTAACTATTTGGAAGCCGATTACGCACCGCCACTGATCGCATCAAAACACTGGTAACCAGAATTGCTTCTTGAAAATTCTAAATACAGTAGTTTTATGTTTTATAAAAGTCCAATATAGTTCCGAGAGTTTGGTCCTGTATAGAGCAGGAATGGGATAGAGACTACGTTTTTATTTTGCTCCATGCAACTCTACAGGATGATTTGCTCCTACTTCCTGAGGGCTGTGGGTCTGGGGGGACTGGAAGTGGTTTCTGGATAATTCCACAATGTTTTTTAGTAGAATGCATTGCACATTAAAGCCTTCTTAGAACAGAACTTAATCACATGTCCCAAAAATAAGAGAATTATTCCCTATTTTGGAACAGTGGTATAGAGCCATGCAAATCTTTTATTTGCACCCCATTGGGCGGGCATACACAGGTATATAATATGTGCCGGCTGGCTCTCTCATGCTACCGGCCCGCTCTCTGCTTTCCTGTGTGTCCTGACGGCTGTGTCTCTCATGCTGCTGCCTTCTCTCTGGTTCTCCCGTGTGTCCCGCTGGATGGCTCTCTCAAACTCTCTCACTCCCCTGTGCTGTTCGCCAGCTCTCCGGCTCTGTCATGCAGCTCAGTGATTGGGGACCCCTGCAGAGACTCGGGGCTATGGGCCCCAGATTCGGGGCTATAGCACCAGAAGCCACCTCCTAGTGACGCCACTGCAGTATCCTGTATAATAATAATAATAATAATAATAATAATAATAATAATAATAATGATGAGGAGGATCGCATGCGTGACACTAATTACCAGACGTAATTAATCTATAGGCATGCAAAGAAAAAAAAAGAAACTTTATTGGCATGCATCTTTGCAATGTGTGATTGAATACAGATTTAATATAAACAGTCTGTACTTTTTATACAACTTATTTTGTTAATGTCTTCCTCATAATTAGAGTTGAGCGAACCCGAACTGTAAAGTTCGGGTTCGGTACGGACTTTGGGTTTTTCCCGACCCCGAACCCGAATAATTGGAAAAAGTTCGGGAAAAAAAATGCGCGGAGGTCCCCGCAAATTCAATAACCAGACCCTTTAGGTCTGGTATGGATATTAAGAGGAACCCCGCCGTCAATTTAAAAAAAAAATGACGTGCGGTTCCCCCTAAATATCCTTAACCAGACCCGTTATCCGAACATGTTGACCTGGCCAGCCGCAGAAAAGAGGGGGGGACAGAGTGCGACCCCCCCCTCTCCTGAACCGCACCAGGCCACATGCCCTCAACATTGGGAGGGTGCTTTGGGGTGCCCCCCAAAGCACCTTGTCCCCATGTTGATGGGGACAAGGGTCTCATCCCCACAACCCTTGCCCGGTGGTTGTGGGGGTCTGCGGGCTGGAGACTTATCAGAATCTGGAAGACCCCTTTAACAAAGGGGACCCCCAGGTCCTGACCCCCCCTGTGTGAAATGGTAATGGGGTACACTGTACCCCTACCATTTCACGAAGGAAGTGTAAAGTCTTGTAAAAAAAAACACACCCGAACATCCAGGTGTCTGCTCAACTCTACTCATAATTGATACGTTTAAAGCATGATGATATACTTCACTTTCTCATAAGCCATAATTTATATGTAGGGTGGAATCAGATTTTTTTGGTGAACTTTTTAATTGCTGCCTACTGTATATTCTCTTTGAACCATAATTTTATATAATGAATCATTATATCTCTGGCAATAACTTTATTATTACTTATGATATAAAAAAGATACATGTATAGATACATATCTCCAGGCAAGGTGTTGCCACTTTAGGAGTTTATTCAATACACAGGATATACAAATTAATGACTAGCACAGGGGTAGGCAACCTTTTGAGCACAGTGTGCCGAAAAATGTTTTCAAAGAAATTGAGAGTGACGATTTTATAACAAAAAATATAAACTTCACACGCTCAATCACGAAAAATGATTTTTTATGAAGTAAATGCTGTAAACTACTTGAGCAATAGTGGGAAATTAACATGCTGCACTCACGCCTCAGATCACTGTCCCTCTTGCACATCTGCACCACCTCTGTACCCCCCCCCTGCTCACCTGTCCCACCACTATTCCCCTGCACATCTGCCCCACCTCTATACCCCCTGGTAACCGTAAGTAAACAAACCGCAATTGCGCCTAGTAAGAATAAGATCTGTGAATTTTTTTTCACAATCTCATTCTTTCCAGCCTGGAGGAGAGATGTGGGGTCTCATTGACTCCGCCTCTCTCCTTAAAGAGGACCTGTCACACACTATTCCTATTACAAGGGATGTTTACATTCCTTGTAATAGGAATAAAAGCGATCACAATTTTATTTTTTTAAAGTGTAAAAAATAAATAAGTAAAAAAAAAAATTAAACGCCCCTGTCCCCGGTATCTCGCGCTCAGAAGCGAAGGCACATGTAAGTCCCGCCCACGTATGCAATCGTCGTTTAAACCACACATGTATGGTGTTGCCATGTGCGTTAGAGCGTGTGCAACAATTCTAGCACTAGACCTCATCTGTAACTTTAAACTGGTAACCTGTAAAAAAATTTAAGCGTTGCCTATGGATATGTTTAAGTAACGAAGTTTGGCGCCATTCCATGAGTGTGCGCAATTTTAAAGCATGACATGTTAGGTATCTATTTACTCGGCGTAACATCATCTTTCATATTTTACAAATAAATTGGGCTAACTTTACTGTTTTGTTATTTTTTAATTCATGAAACCATTTTTTTTTACAAAAAAAAGGCGTTTGAAAAATTATTGCGCAAATACAGTGCAAGATAAAAAGTTGCAATGACCGCCATTTTATTCCCTAGGTTGTCTGCTAAAAAAAACATATATAGGCCCGGATTCACAAAGCACTTACGCCGACGTATCTAGAGATACGCCGCGTAAGTGTTAATATGTGCCGTCGTATCTGTGCATCGTGCCCACAAAACTAGATACTCCTGAAAATAGGCTATAAAAAAGGAACTAAAAAGATTAAAAAAAGAAATAAAAAATATCAAAAACAATTTTTTTTTCAAAAAAATAAAAAAAAGGGGACTTGCCATCTGGGGTCCTGTGCTCACACACACCACATCCACCTCACATTGGTTTAGCCCAAGTCCACCATGCAGGACATGGGAGCAGCAACGCCACGCCAAGGCCCCAATGGTGTTGCTGTCCATTCATACCACATTCACACGGTCGTGGGGATAACCTCTCCCTGACGACCCAAGGTGACACGCCTTGCTGGCAGGAATTTCACCCACATTCACACACCAGTCACACTGTAGCCTGCACTACTGACCGTGTGCAGTCACTACAAAAAAATAAAAGGGATCATGCCATTGGCCGACATGGCATGCCCTTACTGGAGGACGGCACATACATCTATGCACGTCTCTCCAAAAAAAAAAAGCTCATAATCTGAGCAAACCAAAAAAAAGAGGACTCATTTGCCCTGTCGTGGGCCAGGCCTGGTGCCACGGCTCTGGCTCCTCGGTTGTCTGGGGGGAGCCTCGGGTGGGGGGGTGGTGCATCAGGAGGAGGATCATCCCCCTGGTCTGTCACTCCTGGCAGATGCTGGCTGCGTGCCCTCCAACGCAAGGGCAATGCGGGTGAGGACAGAGTTCGTCTGCGCCTGCATCCGCAGCTGGCAGGTGGTGGTCTGCCGCTGGTGGCGCCTGGTCTGCCTTCCCTCCGCCTCGATGGCAGCAGTGTTGGCCTGTATAGCCACTCCCAGGCTCTTCACCTCTGCCACGAGGCCTGCTGCTGTGGCCTCTAGCTCCCCAATGGCCAGGGTATGTCGCTCCAGGCTGGCCTGCATATTAGAGCCCTGGTCACCAGATGGTGAGGGACCCCCTGCCACCATGTGGTCCCGCATGGCCTCCAGGGTCTGGGCTTGGTCACCCAATGCAGGTCACCATAGCAGCGCAGTTAGCACTCACATCCTGCAGGCTGTCAGAGATTGAGGTGCTCTGCTCAGCCTGCTGTGTGAGGCACTGCTGCACAGTGGCTTCGGTGCCCTGCACAGCCAGTGTGCATTCAGCCTGGGTCTTGGCTGAGGAGGCCAGGCTGTCTGCCACACGGCGTAGGTCACAGGCAATAGCACCCATGTGGCGCATCTGGCGGGCCTGTTCCCTCGCAAGCCCTTGTTGTAGGGATTCGGGTACACCCCTTGTCTTCCGCAAAGCCTTCCTGGGGGCTGGAGAGGCTTGGGCCCGTCTGTACGGGGTGGCCCTTGAGGGGCTTCCCCTGATGGGCTTCCCCTGATGGGGGTGGCCCTTGAGGGGCTTCCCCTGATGGGCTTCCCCTGATGGGGGTGGCCCTTGAGGGGCTTCCCCTGATGGGGGTGGAGGTTGAGGGGCTTCCCCTGATGGGGAGGGAGGTTTGGGAGGGTCCAGGGAAGATGTTATCCTCCTCGAGGTAGACATATTCCTCCAGATTAACATGCTCCTTCTCAACTACCTCTAGAGAGGTGTGGGCACTCTCCTCCGGGGATGACGTGGGTTGTCCAGCAGCAGAGGATGGCCCAGCTCCCTCCAGCACATCTGTGGATGACACAAAGCATTCACATGTTGGTGGACCCACACACTTGTCACATGTTCCCTTGCACCCCCTCACATGCTACACACCGGATGGGGGATAAAACACACTTACCTGTCCTCAAGGCCTGTTCACCGGGGTCAAAGCCCTCCAGGCCCTCCACCTGATCCCTCTCCAGACATCTGGCGATCACCTCCTCATCGGCAGTGAGCCTGACAGTACTGGCTGGTCCGACTCCCATGCCCCTGGCGTGCCTCTTCATCCTGGCCAGCTTATCTCTGACCAGACGACACAGGTCATTGATTTTTTTTGAGATGTCCTTGGAGGTCCTTCTCTCATGTCCAAGAGCATTGACCTCCAGGGTGACCTCCTGGAGGATCTCGTCTTTCCTGACCTTGCTGATCATGCCACTCTGAGCGCCATGGAGGTACACATCGTACCTTGAGATGGCAGAGATCAGGATTGCCTTCTCCTCAGGCGTAATTTTTTTTTCCTCCTCTCCCTCTCAGTCACTGGAGCAGACATCGCTCAGAATGCAAAAGTACCTGCACCACGGAAGACTGGTGTACTTTTGCGCTCGACGGGCGCATGTCTGGGCGTATATTTATGCTCTGGGCGTAGGCGGTGAGTCGGCGTATCTTATAACTATGCCCGGTTACGCCGGGCATAGTTGTGAGCATGCACAGAGGGGTACGGGACATAGGCCCATGTTACGGCACATGCGCCGTTTGCGATACGCCGGGCGTAAACCACTGCGCCACGCTCGGACCATCATTTGGATGGGGTCACGCCCACTTACACTTACGCTGGCCTGCGCCTTCGAAAATACGCCACGCTGGCTCATCTTGGTGAGCAATGGCTTGCTGATTGCAGTGCATGCCTCTCCGTGCTGCGCCGGCGTAACGTAAAAGAGATACGCTACGGCGGCATAAATATGCGCCAATGTCTGTGAATCCGGGCCATAATGTTTGGGGGTTCTGAGTAATTTTCTAACAAAAGAATGATGATTTGTATTAAAGCCCGGTATTGAAGTGGTTAAAGAACATCTAACCTGGAGAGAAAATATCTTAACATTCAACTAGCCACTAGATGGAGCTGACGAATCTTTATCTCCTATTATGACTAGCACCGTGTATTGGCCATAATGCTTTATTTTCCTGATTCACCCTGTTTTTATGAATAAAGAACATCTAACCTGGAGAGAAAATGGCTTAATAACATTCAAATGACCACTACATGGAGCTGGTGAATTTTTATTGTCCTATTATCATCTCAGCTCCATCTAGTGGCAATAATGCAGCATTTTCTTAATTCATCCATTCTTGTTAATCTTTATTTCTTATTATAATTAGCTCCGTGTATTGACCGTAATGCTTTATTTTCCTGATTCACCCTGTTCTTACAAACAAAGAACATCTGACCTGGAGAGAAAATAGCTTAATAACAATCAACAGGCCACTAGATGGAGCTGATGAGTTTTATTTTCCTGTTATCAGCTCCATCTAGTGGCCACAATGCAGTATTTTGCTAATTCCTCAATTCTGAAGAATAAAGAACATCTGACCTGGGGAGAAAATAGTTTAATTACATTCAATTGGCCACTAGATGGAGCTCATCAATTTAATTTTTGCTGTTATCATAAGCACTATCTAGTAGCCATAATGTAGCATTTTTCCTATTATGATCAGCTCCATCTAGTAATCATAATGCAGTATTTCCCGAATTCAAACTAATTACATGAATAAAGAACATCTGACCTGGAGAGAAAATAGCTTAATGGCATTCATTGGCCGCTAGATGGAGTTGATAATTTTTATATTTTTTTCTTTTATCATCAGCGCCATCCAGTGGCCATAATGCAGTATGTGGCTAATTCACCCATTTCTATGAAAAAAGGAACGCCTGACCTGGAGAGAAAATAGCTTAATAACATTCAATTGGCCACTAGATGGAGCTGATGAATTTGTATTGTCCTGTTATCAGCTCCATCTAGTGGCTATAATGCAGCATTTTCCTAATTCACCCATTCTTATGAATAAAGAACATTTGGCCTGGAGAGAAAATAGTTTAATAACATTCAATTGGCCACTAGAGGGAGCTCATTAATTTTAATTTTTCTATTATCAGCACCATTTAGTAATCATAATTCAGTATTTCCCATATTCAATCTATTAACATGAATAAAGAACATCTGACCTGGAGAGAAAATAGCTTAATTGCATTCATGGGCCACTAGATGGAGCTGATTATATTTTTTTTATGTTCCCTTTATCATCAGCGCCATCTAGTGGCCATAATGCAGCATTTTCCTAATTCACCCATGCTCACGAATGAAAAACATTTGACCTGGATAGAAAATAGTTTAATAACATTCAATTGGCCAGGAATGTATTATTTCCTGTTACGATCAGCGCCATCTAGTGGTCATAATGCAGTATTTTACAAATTTCCACCCATGCTTTATAATGAAAAACATTTGACCTGGAGAGAAAATAGTTTAATAACATTCAATTGGCCACTAGATGGAGCTGATGATTTTTTTTAAATTTTCCTTTTATCATCATCGCCATCTAGTGGCCATAATGCAGCATTTTTCTATTATCCTCAGCTCCATCTGGTAATCATAATGCAGTATTTCCCTAATTCAATCTATTTACATGAATAAAGAACATCTGACCTGGAGAGAAAATAGCTTAATGGCATTCATTGGCCACTAGATGGAGCTGATGTTTTTTTTTCCTTTTTATCATTAGCGCCATCTAGTGGTCATAATGCAGTATTTTCCTAATTTCCGCCAATGCTTATGAATGAAAAAAACACTTGAGCTGGAGAGAAAATAGTTTAATAACATTCAATTGGCCAGGAAAGTTTTATTTCCTGTTATTATCAGCTCCATCTAGTGGCTATAATGATATATTTTCCTGATGTTTACCCTATTCTTATGAATGAAAAACATTTAACCTGGAGAGAAAATAAGCTTAATAACATTCAATTGGCCACTAGATGGAGCTGATAATTTTTTACATGAATAAAGAACATCTGACCTGGAGAGAAAATAGTTTAATAACATTCAATTGGCCAGGAAAGTTTTATTTCCTGTTATTATCAGCTCCATCTAGTGGCTATAATGATATATTTTCCTGATGTTTACCCTATTCTTATGAATGAAAAACATTTAACCTGGAGAGAAAATAAGCTTAATAACATTCAATTGGCCACTAGATGGAGCTGATAATTTTTTACATGAATAAAGAACATCTGACCTGGAGAGAAAATAGTTTAATGACATTCATTGGCCACTAGATGAAGCTGATATTTTTTTTATTTTCCTTTTTTCATCAGCACCATCTAGTTGCCATAATGCATTTTTTTTTCCTAAATTCACCCATTCTTATGAACCAACAACACCTGACTTGGAGAGAAAATAGCTTACAAACATTCAATTGGCCACTAGATGGAGCTGATTCTTTTTTTTTTTTTTCCTTTTATCATCATCGCCATCTAGTGGCCATAATGCAGTATTTTCCTGATTTCCATCTGTGCTTTAGAATTGAAAGACATTTGACCTGGAGAGAAAATAGTTTAATAACATTCAATTGGCCAGGAATGTTTTATTTCCTTTTACGATCAGCTCCATCTAGTGGCTATAATGCTATCTTTTCCTAATGCAGTATTTTCCTAATTCACCCATTCCTATGAACAAAGAACACATGACCTGGAGAGAAAATAGCTTACAAACATTCAATTGGCCACTAGATGGAGCTGATTCTTTTTTTTTTTTTTTTCCTTTTATCATCAGCGCCATCTAGTGGCCATAATGCAGTATTTTACTCATTTCCATCCATGCTTTAGAATGAAAGACATTTGACCTGGAGAGAAAATAGTTTAATAACATTCAATTGGCCAGAAATGTTTTATTTCCTGTTACGATCAGCGCCATCTAGTGGCCGTAATGCAGTATGTTCCAACATGTTTTTTTGATTCTCATTGATGTTTCGCAGGACATTTGTGTGTGTGTGTGTATATATATGTGTGTATATATATATATATATATATATATATATATATATATATATATATATATATATATATATATATATATATATATATATATAAATAAATAGCACAAACAAAATATGAGTCTATTCTCTTAAAGTTGGACTTAGTAATGCAAAAAATAAACAAATAAATAAATAAATAAATAAAAAAAAATGAAAAAGAAACAAATAATTAGAAAAATAAACAAATAAATAAAAAAAATGAAAAATAAACAAATAAATAAAAAAAATGAAAAATAAACAAATAAATAAAAAAAATGAAAAATAAACAAATAAATAAAAAAAATGAAAAATAAATAAATAATAATATTTATTATTATTTATTTATTTTTCATTTTTTTTTATTTTATTGATTTTTTTATTTTTTTAATTTATTTATTTGTTTATTTTTCATTTTTTTTATTTATTTATTTGTTTATTTTTCATTTTTTTTATTTATTTGTTTTTCATTTTTTTTAGATAATTTATTTATTTGTTTATTTTTTTGCATTAGTAAGTCCAACTTTAAGAGAATAGACTCATATTTTTTTTGTGCTATTTATATATTTATATTTATATGTATTTATTCATCGTTATACCTGCCCATGGACACCTTAGAAGGTGAATTCAGATCACCTCCTCCCCCCTCCCCCAGCAATTTTCATTCCACCTTTAGAAATATTATCCTCTGATCTCCGCACAGTCATCCCGTATCTGCGTCGCACAGATAGAAATAGACATATTTAGCTGCGCAGAGCCCGGGCACGCCCTGACAGCGTTTACTAGGATTGTCATAACTTTAATGAGGGTGCCTATTAAGACGGAATGAGATCCCTCATTTTTAAAGACCTCATCCACTCAGCTCAAAGGGTTTTGAAGTTGTGATTCTGGCTGTTCCCGATGACGAGTCTCGCGTTTGTGTCACGTCTGTCCTACGGACGAGGAGCCTGACACATCCAGCCGAGGTCCCCGAAGGAAGACGGCGTCTGGGGGGGCAGGTGAGGACGGGACGGCGCCGAACAAAGGTAAGCGATGGGAAGCTTTCGCGGTGAATTTGCGCTCCTCGCTCCGATATACAAATCAATAAAGAGTCAGAAAACCCCCCAACTGTAGGGCGACTCGACTCACCTTGCCGCAAAATTACCGGTTTTAGTTCCATCAAAATTTTGATTTTTTTTTGTGTATTTTAAATAGCTTGGCTTCATTTCATAATAGTGTTCTTTTTATTGGTGTGATTTTGTTATTTCTTATTTTTTTTTCTATTTGTTTGTTTGTCTACTAAATGGTAGACCATATTTTGGCCCAAAAAGAGGTCCTCAGTAGATTACTGGAGCTTCTGTAACCCTCGGTAGCAATTCTTTGTATTTATTTATTATTGTTATTCCCTATGTTTTTTTTTCTTTTTTAGCTTTAAATATTTTACGTTACCTATTTTTTTTTTTGTCTTTTTTTTTTTGCCTCATAAAATAATGAGACGAAAGGGAGGGGACATTTTTTGGCCCAAAAAGAGGTCCTCAGTAGATGACTGGAGCTTCTGTAACCCTCCGCAGCAATTCCTTTGTATTTATTTATTTTTGTTATTCCCTATGTTTTTTTTTTTTCTTTTTTGTACTATAGCTTTAAATATTTTATGTTACCCTTTTTTTTTGTCTTTTTTTTGGCCGCATAAAATGAGACAAAAGGGGGGGACATTTTTTGGCCCAAAAAGAGGTCCTCAGTAGATGACAGGAGCTTCTGTAACCCTCGGTAGCAATTCCTTTGTATTTATTTATTTTTGTTATTCCCTATTTTTTTTTTTTGTTTGTTTGTTTTGTTTTTTTGTACTATAGCTTTAAATATTTTACGTTACCCTTTTTTTGTCTTTTTTGTTAGCCTCATAAAATAATGAGACTAAAGGGGGGACATTTTTTGGGCACAAGAGGTCCACAATGGACAACCCGAGCTTCTGTAACCATCAGCATACATTTCTTTGTATTTTTTATTTTATTTTTATTCCCTATTATTTAATAATTTGTTATGCAGCTTTAAATACTTTATTTTGCTTTTTTCTTTACTTTTCTTAACCCCTGTAAAATAATGAGGCTAATGGAAGACCAATATTTGGCAGAAAAAGTGGTCCTTAATAGTAGACAGGAGCTTTTGTAACCCTCAGTAGAAATTGCTTTCTATTTATTTATTTTAGTTATTCCCCATTTTGTTTTTCCTTTTTTTATTTTTTTTTTTTTGTACTATAGCTTTAGATATTTTACTTTACCCTCATAAAATAATAAGACTAAAAATACTTTATTTTGCTTTTATTTTCCTTACATTTTTATACCCCTGTAAAAAGAAGACCAATATTTGGCACAAGAAGAGGTCCTCAAAAGGTGACAGGAGCTTCTGTAAGCCTCGGTAGCAAATCCTTTTAACTTATTTATTTTTGTTATTCCCTATTTTGTTTTTTTCTTTTTTGTACTATAGCTTTAAATTTTTACGTTACCCTTTGCCTTGTCTTTTTTGTTAGCCTCATAAAATCATGAGACTAAAGAAGGGGGGGGGGGGGACATTTCGTGGCCCAAAAAGAGGTGTTCAATGACAGGAGCTTCTGTAACCCGCAGTATCAATTTCTTTGTATTTTTTATTTTTGTTATTCCCTATTTTTTTTTTTATACTATAGCGTTAAATATTTTACGCTACCCTTTTTTTTGTCTTTTTTGTTAGCCTTAATAATGAAACTAAAGGGGGGAATTTTTTTGGCACAAGAAGAGGTCCTCAATAGTAGGCAGGATCTTCTTTGACCCTCAAAAGCAATTCCTTTTTGTATTTATATATATATTTTTTTTTCTCTTTTTATTTAATATGGGTTTGTAGGATTAAATATTTTATTTTACTTTTACTTTTTTTTCTTTGTAAGCCTCATAAAATAATGAGGATAATGGGGATACATTTTATGACTCAAGAAGAGGTCTTCAGTTGATGAAAGGAGCTTCTGTAATCATTAGGAGCCATTTCTTTGTATTTGTGTATTTCTATTATTCCCCATTTTTTTTAATATTTTGTTTGTGTGACTTTAAATGCTTAATTTAACTTTTTTCTTTTTGTTAGTCTCATAAAAAAAATTTGAATGATGGGAGACATTGGGCGCAATTCACAAAAACATCTCGCATGTGGTATTTAGGTGTCCGAACACATTTTCTTTAAATATCGCATGTGATCCTAAAACCTCCAGTTCACTATACCGCATGCATAGGCCTTAAGCTCAATTCACAGAAGGAAATAAATAATTAAATGCATGCGGTAATTAAGTAGTGGTCCAGGCATGCGGTATTTAAGGAATGTGTATGATTATAAGTGGCTGTTATGGAGCGGGCGGCTGCCGGTGGCCTCAACAACCAGTAACTGTCATGGTTGTTAAGGAGCAGGCGGCCGCTGCATCTTTAACTACCGATGAGTCATCAGAGGTTCCGTGACAACTGAATGTAAAGAAAAAAATCATGGAAAAAATGGCGTAGGGTCCCCCCCCAATTCATACCAGTCCCTTCAGGTCTGGTATGGATTTGGAGGGGCCGGGCACCCCCACTCCAAAATAAAAATGAAAAATTAGTGGGGTCCCCAAAAAAACATACTATACCATGCAGACCCCTCCTTAACCTAACCAGGCCACATGCCCTCAACATAGGGGGGTATTTTGGAGCAGGGGAGCTCCCCCTCCCATGTTAATGGGGGGGAAAAGGGCCTCTTCCTTGTGTCCACGCCTTCTTGTGACTTCATTGACCTAGCATGCCCCAGTCAGTGACATCACAAGGGGCAGGGCCACCCGGTGTCACCGCCGGGTGGTCCCACCACTTCATTTATTTAGTGGCGGGAGGTGACGGAGATGTCAGATGGTGAGAGCCAGCATCAGGTGTAGACCTTTTTTTTTTCGGGTCGCGGCGGCAGCAGGCATCATGATTGATGCTGGATCTACACCAGGGGGAAATTTTTTGTTTAAATTATGGCTGCCTTTTTATTTTTTATTTTTCAGCACTTTATTGGTGAATGAGTAGGCCCTACTTATTTACATGGGGGCGAGCGGAATCTGGGGCCCCTTATTAAAGGGGGCTTCCAGTTTCCGATAAGCCCTCTGCCCACAGTCCTCCATAACCACCAGCCAGGAATTTGGGGAAGAGGCCTTTGTCCCCATGTGCTATCCGGGCTGCATGCTCGGATAAGGGTCTGGTATGGATTTTTGGGGGGCCCCATGCCATTTTAAATGTTTTTTTCGATGTGGGGTTCCCCTCAAAATACATACCAGACCACTTGGGGGGGAACACCTCATCAGTTGTTAGACATGACGGCCTCCCACTTCTTAACAACCATGACAGTTACTAGTTGTTAAGGATGCTGGCTCCCTCAGGCTTTAAATCACTGCAAGCTTTCACTACTAAAATAGTGCATGCAGTATGTCAGAGCTATATACATGATTAATAACGAAGACACAAATAATTGAAAATAATTATTATGCATTTTACTAACAATTCAATGAAATTATTAAGTGCTTATGTGCTAATGTTAGGTTCTTTATACAATAACAGGTTCACATGCTAGAATGACTTGGCAGAAAGATATAGCAGGAACAGACTGTTCTCCTCTGGAACCTTGGATTGACTTGCTATGGACCATACAAACAGTTAGTCTTCTTATATTACAGTGAAGTATTTGGGAGTCTTGAGGTTGGTCAAGCTAAAAAGGTGTCCAGAAATAACAGAAATTAATGTCTCTTGTAGCTAACGATATGCTGCTTGTGCTAACTATGTTAAATATTTCATGTTTGGGAGGGTGAAACATGGCAACTGTCCAAGACCGGTGTCTAAAAGTTTCTGGTTTTGATCAGGAGTTCAGATCTTAGGAAACTGCCGCCATTTTGAGGGATCTCCATGCATGCTAATCTCTTTACTTCCTAATCTTTACTTTTACATTAAAGTGCTAGCCCCCCAGAAGGGCTGCTGGGAATATACCTCGGGTCTCCCTCACTTGTACAGAGGCTGCCAGTCACAAGCACAGTTCCATGCCCCCCGAAAATAATGACTCCATCTAGGGCAGGGGTCTCAAACTCCATTTCTTTGTAGGCCACATCAGCATTATGGTTGCCCTCAAAGGACCGGTTGTATCAGCACCCCACTCCCCTTACATCGGATGTCAAGAGCCACCCACCATCAGAAGTCGAGCATCCCCCCACTATCCCTTACATCAGTGCACCCCCTTGCCTTGTGCTGCTGCCAGGAGGGCTAGACAGAGAAGTGCAGGATCTAGTGGAGGAGTCCTGTCCTTTCTGCTGCTGACTGCTGAGACCAGGTAGGGGCGGAGACAAGGGGGTGTAAGGGCCACATGAAATGGCCTGGAGGGCCTTGTGTTTGACACCTGTGATCTAGGGGATGTCTTTTTAGAATTTATTGCTGAGGAACAGGAGAGGGGTTCAGGATACCCCAAAATGATAATGCCAATCAATGAGAGGACAAACTTCTTACAGGAGAGAGAAATCCCAACAGGAGCAGCACACACCAGTCCAAACTCAAGTCTTAGGCCGCGTACACACGATCAGTCCATCCGTTGAAAACGGACTGAAGGTCCGTTTTCATCGGTCCAAACCGATCGTGTGTGGGCGCAATCGGTCAGTTATCCTTTGGTCAAAAAAATTAGAACTTGCTTTAAAATTGAACCGATGGACGCCTAACCGATAGGTCAAAACCGATCGTTAGTATGCAAAAGCATCGGTTAAAAACCCGTGCATGCTCAGAATCAAGTCGACGCATGCTTGGAAGCATTGAACTTCATTTTTTTCAGCGCGTCTATGTGTTTTACGTCACCACGTTCTGACACGATCAGTTCATTAACCGATGGTGTGTAGGCACATCAGACCAAAAGTCAGCTTCATTGGTTAACCGATGACAACGGTCCTTCGGACCATTCTCATCGGATGGGCTGATCGTGTGTACGCGGCCTTACTCACAATGTCCCAGGAGCTGTCATTCATCCAGCACCCACAGGTAGATCCTCAGTGGATCCTTCTCCAAACCAGGACTTCAGGACAGTGCCCTCCAGGAAAAGTCCACTAGCAAACTCCTCCAGGCCTTCAGCCTAGTTCCTGCTGAGGCCCAGACTGCAATGTCTGGTCTCAGTAGCTCTTTCCTAGGGGCAGCAGCCCCTGGAGAACAAGACCCCTTCCCGAAGAGGAAAGAACACTCTGGAAAGGCCTTCCAAACATTTATACCCTCTTTTAGATGCCTTCCTTCCAGAGATTGGCTGGGGCATGACAGCTATTCATGCTGGTCATTTGACTCTCCCTGCCCTATATTCTGGAACCTTCTTTCAGAAGCAGGTGAGAGGAATAAAACACCCAGCTAGGAAACCCTGATCAGACAAAAACAATCAACTGCTGCTCCGCGGACTACAGTGATACCAAAAACAAAACTGAAACCAGCAGCCTAACCAGAGGTGGGCACTACAACTTTTTGACTCTTCTCTTCGAAATAAACTTTCACAGCTTCTACCACAAGCAGAGGTTGTTGCTTTCAGAGCATTTGAGTGTAAGCTCTTCTGGTACAGACACTGATGTGACTGGCTCAGTGTTCTCTGTACTGCACTGCGGTATATGTCAGAGCTATATAAATGTATAACAATATGAATATGTGAGTGTGGGGGAGGGGACATTAGAGTGTAAGCTCATTTGGTACAGTGACTGATGTGACTGCCTCAGTGTTCTCTGTACAACATTGTGGTATATGTCAGAGCTATATAAATGTATAATAATAGTGTGTGACTGTGGGGGGGGCATTAGAGTGTAAGCTCCTCTGGTGCAAGGACTGATATATATATATATGAATCTTTATCTAAATAGATTCTTCCTGTTTGTTTCTCTCTGCAGGGTATGGTAAGGCGAAGGCGATCGTCCATCACCGTCCTCTCCATCTCTCTGTGCTTCACCCTGTCTCTCCTCTCCTATACCCTTTATGAGAGTGAGCCTATAGGCGACCTTCCAGACCTCCATCACCCTATCCCAGCCAATCTTAGCTCTCCCCCATCTCTACGCCGATCAGCCACTCTTTACGACACAAACTTCAGCTTCTATCTAAACCTGTCCGAATATACCAGGTGGTACCCGGCCCTCCAGAAGTACAGGTGCCGAGCTGTTATAGGCCTCTTTGGATACTGCGAGACCCAGGAGCCATTGATCCTTCTGGCGGTGAAGTCCCATCCGGCCAACAAACAGAGACGTGAATCTCTCAGGAACACATGGGCCAGAGAGAGAAAGCTGGGGGGATATCACTTAAAGCGGATGTTTCTGGTGGCCAGTTCCGGGCTGAGGAGGGAGATGGAGCGGCTGATTGAGGAGGCTTCTACCCACAGGGACATCATTCTCTGGGACTTCATAGAGAGCCACCATAACTTGTCTCTGAAAGAACGATGTTTTCTCGAGTGGCTAAACTACCAGTGTCCAGAGGCTACCTATATATTTAAAGGTAAGGGACCATCAACAGGTGTGCTGTATGTAGATGTAAAGTTAACTTCTCAAATGTTCTGGTGCCTTCTAGAAGAATGGGAGTGGAGGGGAGGTGAGGTGGAGCTGCCTGGAGTATTCTGAGGGCCCTAAATAATCTCCAACTTTGATTGGTCAGCCCAGCTGGGGAGGAGTTGTGTTCAGGTGGAAGCTGAAGAGTGAGTGTTAGGCTGTTGTGGCCTTTGAGGGAGCTCTCCAGTCTGGGGGGGTAACAGGTGACCTTGGTTCTGGACTCGGGTGTGGACGGGACCTTCCTTAAACCAAATATGTGTCCTGGTCAGGAGGCACGGGAGCAAGGAGAGGATAGCGGGAGAACACTGATCAGCAAGTTAACTTTACGTCTATTAACCACTTGATCCACGGAAGGTTCTACCCCCCTTCATGACCAGGACATATTTTGCTATTCAGCACTGCGCTACTTTAATTGGTAATTACTTGGTCATGCAACACTGTACCCCAAAAAAATGCATATACTTTTTTTGCACAAATAGAACTTTCTTTTGGTGGTATTTTATACTCTGTTATAAAACATATCAAATAAAATCATATTTTTTCATGAATTTAGACCAAAATGTATTGGTAAAAATGTGTATATTAATTCAGGGGTGTGGAAATTTTAAATAAAAAACGACTTCAGGGTCCCAATCTACTTGCCCCCCTGTCCAGTGCTCACCTCTGTGCCCCCCTGTCCAGTGCTCACCTCTGTGCCCCCTGTAGAGTGCTCACCTCTGCACCCCCTGTCCAGTTCTCACCTCTTTGCCCCCTGTCCAGTGCTCACCTCTTTGCCCCCTGTCCAGTGCTCACCTCTGTGCCCCCTGTCCAGTGCTCACCTCTGTGCCCCCTGTCCAGTGCTCACCTCTGTGCCCTCTGTCCAGTGCTCACCTCTGTGCCCCCTGTCCAGTGCTCACCTCTGTGCCCCCTGTCCAGTGCTCACCTCTGCGCCCCCTGTCCAGTGCTCACCTCTGCGCCCCCTGTCCAGTGCTCACCTCTGCGCCCCCTGTCCAGTGCTCACCTCTGCGCCCCCTGTCCAGTGCTCACCTCTGCGCCCCCTGTCCAGCGTTCACCTCTGCGCCCCCTGTCCAGCGCTCACCTCTGCGCCCCCTGTCCAGCGCTCACCTCTGCGCCCCCTGTCCAGCGCTCACCTCTGCGCCCCCTGTCCAGCGCTCACCTCTGCGCCCCCTGTCCAGCGCTCACCTCTGCGCCCCCTGTCCAGCGCTCACCTCTGCGCACCCTGTCCAGCGCTCACCTCTGCGCCCCCTGTCCAGCGCTCACCTCTGCGCCCCCTGTCCAGCGCTCACCTCTGCGCCCCCTGTCCAGCGCTCACCTCTGTGCCCCCTGTCCAGCGCTCACCTCTGCGCCCTCTGTCCAGTGCTCACCTCTGCGCCCCCTGTCCAGTGCTTACCCCTGCGCCCCCTGTCCAGTGCTTACCCCTGCGCCCCCTGTCCAGTGCTTAGCTCTGTGCCCCCTGTCCAGTGCTTAGCTCTGTGCCCCCTGTCCAGTGCTTAGCTCTGTGCCCCCTGTCCAGTGCTTAGCTCTGTGCCCCCTGTCCAGTGCTTAGCTCTGTGCCCCCTGTCCAGTGCTTACCTCTGTGCCCCCTGTCCAGTGTTCACCTCTGCGCCCCCTGTCCAGTGTTCACCTCTGCGCCCCCTGTCCAGTGTTCACCTCTGCGCCCTCTGTCCAGTGCTCACCTCTGTGCCCCATGTCCAGTGCTCAGCACAAGAAAGGTCTGAAGCCCTCATAACGGGCACAGCAGGTGTATAGACCCAGGAACTCAGCACAGGGATGGTTGGATCCCCTAATAAGAGCATAGCAGGTCTACAGACCCAGTAACTCAGCACAGGGATGGTGGAACCCCTCATAATGCACACAGCAGGTGTACAGACCCAGGAAATTAGCACAGGGATGGTAGGGCTGATAAATGGCTATTTACAGTCCTGCATTACTAACAGTTACATTTTTTAAGTTTGTTTGCGCATCCCCAAAAATGTTAATCACCAGCTGCCACTAAACTCGCATAGGGGAAGGGATATAGTAAAATACTCCAAATTAACTATTTACTTTGGAGGACAGCTTTTTCTCTGGAACTGTGTAGCCAATTGTACAAAGTGAAGCAAAGTCCCCTTTAAGTAGAAGGGATTGAGTAGACCCTGCTCTTCAGGACACCAGCCAGTGTCCCCTTTAGCCTACACCAAGCAGCTGACTTTTAGCACTCAAAGGGACGTTCATCAGCAACAGTTTCTAGGATCCCATTTAGGGGGTCTGTACTCACAAGACCCTGGTCGCAGGTCACCTTCCCCCGATATACCACACAGAACCCATGGACATCCTCCCTCAGTCAGCTTTCAGGAGCACCCCAGGTTTCAGCCTTTAGTATTCAGGCCCTCAGGTCACCCATTTGAGGCTCCATGGCATCCTGTGCCAGGAAGAGGCAACGGCCCCTTCCCAAACTGGACCTCTCCTTTCTAGAAAAAGACACAGGGCCGGATTCAAGTTTTTCAAGTTTTTTTTTGAATGGCGCATGCGCCGTCCGTAAAATATCCCAGTGTGCATTGCTCCAAATTACGTCGCAAGGACGTATTGGATTTGACGTGAACGTAAATGACGTACAGCCATATTCGCGAACGACTTACGCAAACAATATAAACATTTCAAAACTTGGCGCGGGAACGACGGCCATACTTAACATTAGCTACACCTCATATAGCAGGGGTAACTATACGCCGAAAAAAGCCGAACGTAAACAACGTAAAAAAATGCGCCGGCGGGACGTATGTTTCTGAATCGGCGTATCTAGCTCATTTGCATATTCCTCGCGTAACTATACGGAAGCGCCACCTAGCGGCCAGCGTGATTATGCAGCCTAAGATACGACCGTGTAAGACACTTACACCAGTCGGATCTTAGGGATATCTATGCGTAACTGATTCTCTGAATCGGGCGCATAGATACAACCGACCGCACTCAGAGATACGACGGCGTATCAGGAGATACGCTGTCGTATCTCGTTTTTGAATCTGGCCCACAGATCCCATATGCTCACCAAATATATGTAGCGCTACCCCCGTAGGAGCTGCTGGTTATATTTTTGGGTGGCACGTTACCTCTGTGTTCTCGCTGTCCAGGGTGAAATGAGAGTCTGAGAAATTGAAATGTCCACACAATACACTTATTTTTCTTGGATTTATTTGGGAGAACTTCAGAATAAAAGAAGGATGAGGGGTGGAAGGGTAGATAGGTTTAGGTGCGTAATCAAAATAAGGAAACACTCCTGTTTCCAGCAAACAGTTCTCGTCGCCACTCTAGCCAGAGTGGGTATTGCTCACCCGGACAGCTCCCCCCCCCACTGGCCCAGCAGCCGGGATGGCGCACAAAGTAAAGTACAGTCTCTGCCACAGACCTTCCTTTGTAGACTTTGGTCCGGAATCCGGATTCTGGGTGCTGAATCCGGATTCAGCACCCAGATCTCTTTAGCTTGGCTTCTTTAGAACTTTTAGATCCGACAGGCGACACTGTCAAGCCTTTCAGTGTATGGTGCATCCTTCAATGAAGTTTCCAGGCCTTCCCCCAAGGTACCAACTGTTGTTATATATATATATATATATATATATATTAATATATGTGTAGGTATTTTATATATTGTGTTATATGTATGGCACGGTATATACAGTCAGGTCCATAAATTTTGGGACATCAACACAATTGTAATATTTTTGGCTCTATACACCACCACAATGGATTTGGAATGACACAAACACGATGTGCTTTAACTGCAGACTATCAGCTTTAATTTGAGGGTATTTACATCCAAATCAGGTGAACGGTGTAGGAATTACAACAGTTTGTATCCGTGCCTCCCACTTTTTAAGAGACCAAATGTAATGGGACAGATTAACAATCATAAAACAAACTTTTACTTTTTAATACTTGGTTGAAAATCCTTTGCAGTCAATTACAGCCTGAAGTGTGGAACGCGATGACATCACCAGACGCTGGGTTTCATCCCTGATGATGCTCTGCCAGGCCTCTAATGCAACTGTCTTCAGTTCCTGCTTGTTCTTGGGGCATTTTCCCTTCAGTTTTGTCTTCAGCAAGTGAAATGCTCAATCGGATTCAGGTCAGGTGATTGACTTGGCCATTGCATAACATTCCACTTCTTTTCCTTTGGTTGCTTTCGCAGTATGCTTCGAGTCATTGTCTATCTGCACTGTGAAGCGCCGTCCATTGAGTTCTGAAGCATTTGGCTGAATATGAGCCGATAATAATATTGGCCAAAACACTTCAGAATTCATCCTGCTGCTTTCGTCAGCAGTCACATCATCAATAAATACAAGAGAACCAGTTCCATTGGCAGCCATACATGCCCACGCCATAAAAACTACCACCACCATGCTCCGCTAATGAGGTGGAATGCTTTGGATCATGAGCAGTTCCTTTCCTTCTCCATACTCTTCTCTTCCAATCACTCTGGTACAAGTTGATCTTGTTCTCATCTGTACATAGGATGTTGTTCCAGAACTGTGAAGGCTTTTTTAGATGTGGTTTGGCAAACTCTAATCTGCCCTTCCTGTTTTTGAGTCTCACCAATGGTTTAAATCTTGTGGTGAACCCTCTGTATTCACTCTGGTAAAGTCTTCTCTTGATTGGTGACTTTGACACACATACACCTACCTCCTGGAGAGTGTTCTTGATCTGACCAACTGTTGTGAAGGGTGTTTTCTTCACCAGGGAAATAATTATTCAGGCATCCACCAAAGTTGTTATCCATGGTCTTCCGGGTCTTTTGGTGTTGCTGAGCTCAAAGGTGCATTCTTTCTTTTTAAGGATGTTCCAAACAGTTGATTTGGCCACACCTAATGTTTTTGCTATCTCTCTGATGGGTTTGTTTTATTTTTTCAGCCTAATGATGGCTTGCTTCACTGATAGTGACAGCTCTTTGGATCTCATATTGAGAGTTGACAGCAACAGATTCTGAATGCAAATAGCAAACTTGAAATGAACTCTGGACCTTTTATCTGCTCCTTGTAAATAGGATAATAAGGGAATAACAAAGACCTGTCCATGGAACAGCTGAGCAGCCAATTGTCCCATTACTTTTGGTACCTTAAAAAGTGTGAGGCACATATACAAACTGTTGTAATTCCTACACCGTTCACCCGATTTGGATGTAAATACCCTCAATTAAAGCTGAAAGTCTGCAGTTAAAGCACATCTTGTTCGTTTCATTCTCGGGCAAACCGGTGGAAACGGTAAGCCCAAGAAACACTGGTTGGCGGAACCTTTCCAGCGGCTCATGAGCCAGGGCCGTCTTAATAGCATCATGGGCCCCTGGGCAAAGTAATGCACTGAGGCCCCTACCAGCCTGTCCCAATTTACTCACCTACTCTCAAGAATTAAAGTATAAATAGTTGATAGAATTAAACATAATAAAATTGATCTTAAACAATAAGAAAACATGCCATAAATCAAAGACTAATCAACACAAAGGGCACAGTACATGGGGGAGTCAGGAGGGCAGAATGCTGGGATCAGGGGGGCACAGTACAGTTTATGGGACGCTGGCCAGGACATGGCCATCCCGACACAGCTTAGTAGAAAGCGTGACTGTCCCGGTGTAGTGTCACATTCCGCTCCTTATCACAGAATGCTCCGGAAGTGACGTTTTGTCGCTGCCATCTTGCTACACCCCATACTACTGCACAGTAATGATAGAGAAGTGGGCAAGCGGACATCTTGTTACACCCACCAGAGTTTTAGATTTCACAGTTATTTTCAACACAAAACGGAGCTTATATGCTTAAATACAGTATTTGGAAATCTGACAGACTGTTTACATGTTAAATTTTAAAAGCAGCAGCAAACCTGCTGACCTTACATGGTTGCTAATGTGACAGAACACCTCTGATTTTCACATGTAACATGTAAACAGTCCGTCGGATTTCAAAATCATGTAATTAAGCGTATAAGCTCCATTTTGTGTTGAAAATAACTGTGAAATCTAAAACTCTGAAGGGTGTAACAAGATGTCCGCTTGCCCCCTTCACACTTTATCATTACTGTGCAGGAGTGTGAGGTGTAGCAAGATGGCGGCGACGGAACGTCACTTCTGGAGCAATCTGTGATGGGGAGCGAAATGTGACAAGACACCGGCAAATCTGGGACAGTTGACAAGTATGATGAAATGCAAGATTATCATGGGGGCTCCCATGCACCTGGGGCCCCTGGGCAGTGCCCAGAGGTGCCCATGCATTAAGACAGCCCTGTCATGAGCTGCTCGGGTTGGTTTCCTGAGAAAGACATCCACCTGCTGAAAAAAACAGTACTGGGGTTTTGGCTGATATCTTCAGCCTTAATCTTGGTAAACCACTTGCAGACAGCAAGGTGTGTGTATGTATATGTGTGTATGTATATGTGTGTATATGTGTGTATACATATATACATACATACGTATTGAGTTCGGCAAGTGGGTTTATGTTTGAAGACATTTTCAAAAAATTGCAATTCTGAAATATTTCCCTCTTATTTCCTTTCACAGGTGATGATGATGAATTTGTGAACCCACATGCCTTGGTGTCCTACATTCACGCCTCTCCTCGGAAATATCGACTTCACATCCATGGCCAACAGCAAATCCACGCACCTCCCGAGCGCTGGGGAAAGTACGCTGTGCCCATCTCCGTCTATCCCCATGGCTACTACCCTGCATTTGTCTCTGGTGGTGGTTTCCTCCTCCCGTCGGAGTTGGTGCCATCTCTTCACTGGGCGGCGTCCATTATTCCTACCTTCCCACTGGACGATGTCTTCTTCGGGTTCCTAGCTTTGGCGGCCAAGGTTCATTTCCATCATGAGCCAAGGTTCCATTCCTTTGGCCTGAAGAGTGACGACAACTGCCGATATGCAGATGTTCTGGTTGCCCATGGCCTAACTCCACATCGACTTCTGGAAGTGTGGAAGGAACTACCGTATTTGAAACCTTGTCCACCAGAACTAGACAAAAATGAAGAGGAGGAGGAGGGAAAGAAAAAGAAGAAGAAAAAGAAAATGAAAGACCAATAGCCCCAAGTCCCACTTTTTTTTTTACTGCAGAGGAAACAGACTGGTAGTTCATTCTTATGTGTGTCACCTTATGGAGGGCAGAGCCGCCTCTACATGTGTCACCCTATGGAGGGCAGACAGCCTCCTAGTTTCCTTCTGTCTGTTTCACCCTACCGAGGAAGGAGAACCTCATATTTCCCTTCTGTCTTTGTCACCCTACGGAGGGCAGAGAGCCTCAGATTTTCCTTGTCTATGTCACTCTACAGAGGATGGACAGTCTCATAGTTCCAATCTGTCTGTGTCACCCTATAGAGCAGGGATATGCAATTAGCGGACCTCCAGCTGTTGCAGAACTACAAGTCCCATGAGGCATAGCAAGACTCTGACAGCCACAAGCATGACACCCAAAGGCAGAGGCATGATGGGAATTGTAGTTTTGCAACATCTGGAGGTCCGCTAATTGCATATCCCTGCTATAGAGGATTGGAGAGCCTCATAGTCCCCTTCTGTCTGTGTCACCAGAGAATGGAAAGCCCCATAGTCCCCTTCTGTCTGTGTCACCAGAGAATGGAAAGCCCCATAGTCCCCTTCTGTCTGTGTCACTGGAGAATGGAAAGCCCCATAGTCTCTTTCTGTCGGTGTCACCAGAGAATGGATAGTCCCCTTCTGTCTGTGTCAACAGAGAATAGAAAGCCTCATAGTCCCCTTCTGCCTGTGTCACCGGAGAATGGGAAGCCCCATAGTCTCCTTCTGTCTGTGTCACCAGAGAATATTAAGCCCCATAGTCCCCTTCTGTCTGTGTCACCGGAGAATGGAAAGCCCCATAGTCCCCTTCTGTTTGTGTCACCGGAGAATGGAAAGCCCCATAGTCCCCATCTGTCTGTGTCACCGGAGAATGGAAAGCCCCATAGTCCCCTGCTGTTTGTGTCACCGGAGAATGGAAAGCCTCATAGTCCCCTTCTGTCTGTGTCACCGGAGAATGGAAAGCCCTACAGTCCCCTTCTGTCTGTTACACCAGAGAATGGAAATCCCCATAGTCCCCATCTGTCTGTGTCACCAGAGAATGGAAATCCCCATAGTCCCCATCTGTCTGTGTCACTGGAGAATGGAAAGCCCCATAGTCCCCATCTGTCTGTGTCACCGGAGAATGGAAAGCCCCATAGTCCCCTTCTGTCTGTGCCACCAGAGAATGGAAAGCCCCATAGTCCCCATCTGTCTGTGTGACCGGAGAATGGAAAGCCCCACAGTCCCCTTCTGTCAGTGTCACTGGAGAATAGAAACCTCCCTAGTCCCTATCTGTCTGTGTCACCGGAGAATGGAAAGCCCCATAGTCCCCTTCTGTCCATGTCACCAGAGAAAAGAAAGCCCCATAATCCCCTTCTGTCTGTGTCACTGGAGGATGGAAAGCCCCATAGTTCCCTTCTGTCTGTGTCACTGGAGAATGGAAAGCCCCATAGTCCACTTCTGTCTGTGTCACTGGAGGATGGAAAGCCCTATAGTCCCCTTCTGTCTGTGTCACTGGAGAATGGAAAGCCCCATAGCCCCCTTCTGTCTGTGTCACCAGAGAATAGAAAGCCCCATAGTCCTCTTCTGTCTGTGTCATTGAAGAATGGAAAGCCCCATAGTCCCCGTCTGTCTGTGTCATCAGAGAATAGAAAGCCCCATAGTCCCCTTCTGTCTGTGTCACCAGAGAATGGAAAGCCCCATAGTCCCCTTCTGCCTGTGTCACCAGAGAATGGAATGCCCCATAGCCCCCTTCTGTCCATGTCACCAGGGAATGGAAAGACCCAAAGTCCGCTTCTGTCCATGTCACCAGAGAATGGAATGCCCCATAGTCCCCTTCTGTCCGTGTCACTGAAGAATGAAAAGCCCCATAGTTCCTACTGTATCTGTCTGTGTCATCCCATGTAGGATTAAGAACCCCATAGTCCCCTTCTGTCTGTGTCACCCTACGGAGGGCCGAGAGCCTCAAATTTCCCTTCTGTCTGTTCACACTATGGAGGATGGAGAGCCCCATAGCCTCCTTCTGTCTGTGTCAATGTAGAATGGAAAAAAGCCACATAGTCCCCTTTTGTCTGTGTCATCCCATGTAGGATTGAGAACCCCAAGGACCCCTTCTGTCTGTGCCACCCTATGGAGGATGGAGAGCCTCATAGCTTCCTTCTGTCTGTGTCACTGGAGAATGGAAAGCCCCATAGTCCCCTTCTGTCTGTGTCACCAGAGAATAGAAAGCCCCATAGTCCCCTTCTGTGTGTCACCAGAGAATGGAAAGCCCCATAGTCCCCTTCTGTCTGTGTCACCAGAGAATAGAAAGCCCCATAGTCCCCTTCTGTCTGTGTCACCAGAGAATAGAAAGCCTCATAGTCCCCTTTTGTCCATGTAACTGGAGAATGGAAAGCCCCATAGTCCCCTTCTGTCTGTGTCACCAAAGAATGGAAAGCCCCATAGTCCCCTTCTGCCTGTGTCACCAGAGAATGGAAAGCCCCATAGTCCCCTTTTGTCCATGTAACTGGAGAATGGAAAGCCCCATAGTCCCCTTCTGTCTGTGTCACCAGAGAGTGGAAAGCCCCATAGCCCCCTTCTGCCTGTGTCACCAGAGAATGGAAAGCCCCATAGTTCCCTTCTGTCCATGTCACCAGGGAATGGAAAGACCCATAGTCCGCTTCTGTCCATGTCACCGGAGAATGGAAAGCCCCATAGTCCCCTTCTGTCCATGTCACCGGTGAATGGAAAGCCCCATAGTCCCTTTCTGTCCATGTCAACGGAGAATGGAAAGCCCCATATTCCCCTTCTGTCTGTGTCACTGGAGAATGGAAAGCCCCATAGTCCCTTTCTGTCCATGTCACCGGAGAATGGAAAAAGCCCCATAGTCCCTGTGATGGTATTGGTATGATATCCCCGTCAAAGTCTTCCCTTCTTCCCATAAAGATAATCACCCCAATATTCCACAAGGGGGGATATTCCTGGGATCGCCCAATAAGCCACACATGCCAAGCTTACTGCTGGAACAACACACTTTAATGCCAGCATTCAGCTGGTTATATGCAGGTTACAAGCTGTTAATGACAATCTCCGCCCCCCCTCACACAGTGGGGGTCTTCAATACAGATCCTTGGAAACAATGATCTCTCCTTGAACTAATCAGTCTCTAGACCCTCTGGCACCGAACCTGCCAGACACATTTCTTTAGATACTGACATCAGTATCAGTAGGGGGTAATTATTACAATGAAGCAATCAGAATAATTAACATGCCACTTATCTAATCATTTAGCTTGATGATACAATACACATCTTTTAAGGGTAAACACAGATCTCCTTCACACAACACAATAGACCAATTAACCTTTAGAATAGTGAGGGGACATTAGCACTTCAACAGGCTGTTTTAGCAGAGGACTGAATCACACATTAAATGACTTTCTACCTCTAACACAGCATCAAACAAGCAGGGAGAATTACAATAAGACATATAGGCAAATGCATCACAATGGCCCCCCTTTTTCTCCCTGCTCCGGCAAACCCGGTTGGACCTTTCCTGGTCCAGTAGGGTTGACGGGTTCAGAGCTTTTAGTCCGAGGTTAACTCCGTTTGGCGTGACTGACCTCCCTTGGCAACTGTTTCAGACTCAGGTATGCCACCAGGTCGTCAGATCACACGCCGTTCAGTCCCCAAGTCTTTGTGCGATCTGCAGAGTCACCAGCAGTCAGTGTGAAGACGGCGAATGGGTCTGTGCGCCGCCGTCTAGGTGTCCCGCTATGGGAGGGGGCAGGTTATGGCTCTGAAGTGACAATCACAGGAGATTCATAAAAATAAAAAGTTATATTTGTTGAAATGCTGTAGCACTGGTGCTCAGAGTCCGGGGGGGGGGGGATCAGTGCCCCATGGGGTCAGCCACCCTCTGCTCCCTCCCCAGCCGCCGGTTCTCCTCTTTGAGCTTTTCCAGCTCCATCTCCAGTTCATGGAGCCTGGGGGGGTCAGCCCGCTGTGACCTCAGGTGGTTGTTCTCCTCCTCCATGCGGCTTATGCACTCCTCCAGCTCTATGTACTCACGGATCAGATCCTGCTTGCTCATGTCCTGCAGGCTCTCCACGTGGTCCTTCATCATCAGGAACTGGGTGGTGGTGTAAGGGGCCACCGGTGGGCCCTTGGCGAACATCTCGGCCCGCATCTGGGACGCCCGCTGCGACTCCCTCTCCTCCAGTCGCTTCTTCTCCTCCCAGGTCAGCTTGTTATACGGCTTCCAGGACCTCTTCTTCTTGGAGGGTGGCCGGCGGTGCCTCTTTCTGCCCAGCTCCCTCCAGGGCCCCTCTGGCTCATGGCTGTCACCCATGACCAGCTGACAATGGTGTTCCCTGTTGTCCGTAATACCAGATTGTACCGTGAGGACTTCGTAAAGGGTGTCCAATGGTTCTTCCGGACCCAGCTCCTGGAGATCCCAAGCCGAGTCTACACAATGGGCTGCTGCTGGTGGGCGGTACCCAGGTTGAGACCAATTTGACCTGGTGTTGTCATTCAGGGGGCAATTCTGCTTGAAGTGACCCAGCTGTTTGCACCGGAAGCATCGTTGTTCGTTGTCCTCCTGGCGTGGATAGCGAGGGCTAGATGTCATCGGTCTGTTAGGAGGTTGGTATCTAGCGGCTGGTGGGTGTGAGGGCGCCGTTGGTCGTGGAGGTTGTACCCGTGGTGTGACCTGGTTTGTCTTGCGAGTATCCGCATATTCATCCGCCAACTTCGCGGCCTCTGGTAGAGTCATGGGCCTGCGATCTCTCACCCAATCTTTGACATCCGTCTGGATGTGATTGTAAAATTGCTCCAGGAGCATTAGTTGCAAAATGTCCTCTGCGGTGGTGGCCTGGCTGCTGTTAACCCAGTTAGAGGCCGACAGGGACAACTGGCATGCCCATTCCGCGTAAGAGTCTTTTGTGGTTTTGCGTGAGTCCCTGAACTTCTGTCGGTGGGACTCTGGGGTTACTGCATAATGAGCTAGGAGCGCTTCTTTAACCCTGGCGTAGCTATGGATATCCTGATCTGGCACGGTCCGGAAAGCATCAGAAGCTTTGCCTGACAGTTTGCCTGACAATATTGCAACCCACTCTCTTCTAGCTATTCGGTGCAGGTTACATTGTCTCTCAAAATCTGCCAGGTAGTTATCAATTTCACAGTCCTTTTCATCAAAAGCTTTAAAAGCGCTAAACGGAATCTTCCTTGCGTCTGCTGTGCTGTACTCACTGTTTGGAGAATGTGCGGCTGCTTGTTGGACTGCTGCCAGTTTTAACTGTAGTTCTGCGTTTACTAACAGGTCCATCACTTTCAGTACCACATCCGGCGTTGGGTTCGGACCGAACCATGCTAGCTTCTCTCTCATTAGCTTGTTGGCTGGTGATTCCTCTTCCTGAATCACGGGTGTCTCCATCTCTTGTACTGCTGGCGTTGCTGCAATCACGTTCTCCTGGTCTAGCTCCATTAATTCTGCTATGATGACCTGCTTGGTTTTGTTGCTAGCAATCCTTCCACGAACTTCCAGTAGTTCTTCCAGTGTCTGCTTGGACTCCAGGTGTAAAGGAGAGTAGAAGGGAAAATCCCTCTGCTGCCAACCAATTGTGACGGTATTGGTATGATATCCCCGTCAAAGTCTTCCCTTCTTCCCATAAAGATAATCACCCCAATATTCCACAAGGGGGGATATTCCTGGGATCGCCCAATAAGGCACACATGCCAAGCTTACTGCTGGAACAACACACTTTAATGCCAGCATTCAGCTGGTTATATGCAGGTTACAAGCTGTTAATGACAATCTCCGCCCCCCCTCACACAGTAGGGGTCTTCAATACAGATCCTTGGAAACAATGATCTCTCCTTGAACTAATCAGTCTCTAGACCCTCTGGCACCAAACCTGCCAGACACATTTCTTTAGATACTGACATCAGTGGGGGGTAATTATTACAATGAAGCAATCAGAATAATTAACATGCCACTTATCTAATCATTTAGCTTGATGATACAATACACATCTTTTAAGGGTAAACACAGATCTCCTTCACACAACACAATAGACCAATTAACCTTTAGAATAGTGAGGGGACATTAGCACTTCAACATGCTGTTTTAGCAGAGGACTGAATCACACATTAAATGACTTTCTACCTCTAACACAGCATCAAACAAGCAGGGAGAATTACAATGAGACATATAGGCAAATGCATCACAGTCCCCTTCTGTCTTTGTCACTGGAGAATGGAAAGCCCCATAGTCCCCTTCTGTTTGTGTCACTGGAGAATGGAAAGCCCCATAGTCCCCTTTTGTCTGTGTCATGCCATGTAGGATTGAGAACCCCAAAGACCCCCTCTGGCTGTGTCACCCTATGGAGAATGGAGAGCCTCATAGCCTCCTTCTGTCCATGTCACTGGAGAATGGAAAGCTCCATAGTCCCCTTCTGTCTGTGTCACCAGAGAATAGAAAGCCCCATAGTTCCCTTTTGCCTGTGTCACCTTATGAAAGATTGAGAACCCCATAGTCCCTTTCTGTCTGTGTCACCCTACGGAGGAGGGGCAGTCTTGAATTCCCCTTTTGCATTGGAGGATGAAGAGCCTCATAGCTGCCTTCAGTCTGCATCACTCCACAGGAGGAGGAATGGACTTGTTAACAGTGAATACATAGTTATTATTTATGTATTTTGGAGTATAATTTATTCATATATTTGTATATATGTAGAAAAAAAAATCGAATTTTCCAATGTGGAAAATTTTACAAGTTGCAGGTTTACTGTATATTTATATTTTAGCAAAAATAAACCTATATCTGTGAAGGTGATATCCGCCACAAATGTGTGTTCTCACATATTCTTCCCTATACAGGAACCCCGACTGAAATGTACCCTTATTTTTGTGGGGGTTAAGTGTTTGGGTGTAATGTTTTTACGCTTTTTTCACTAAAGTTTATTTTTCTTATAATAAAGGAGACCACAAGTGACTTATGGAAACTGACACCAACGCTGGGGGTTATTATTGAAGAAACTGGCACCAATGCTGGGGGTTATTATTGAAGAAACTGGCACCAATGCTGGGGGTTATTATTGAAGAAACTGGCACCAATGCTGGGGATTATTATTGTTGAAACTGGCACCAATGATGGGGGTTATTATTGCAGACATTTAGCTAGATTCACAGAGATACGCTGTCGTAACTCTGAATCTACGCCGTCGTAAATTTAAGCGTATTCTGGAAACCAGATACGCTTAAATTAGGCTAAGATATGAGCGGCGTAAGTCTCCTACGCCGTCGTATCTTAGGGTGTATATTTACGCTGGCCGCTAGATGCTGCTTCTATTGTTTGCAGCGTCGAATATGCAAATGAGCAAGATACGCCGATTCACGAACGTACGTGTGCTCGTCGCAATTAGTTACGCCCTTTACGTTAGAGATACGCCGGCGTAAAGATAAAGCTGCTCCCTAGGTGGCGCAGCCCATGCAAGGTATGGACGTCGGAACAGGCCTATCTTTTTACGTTGTTTGCTTAAGTCGTACACGAATAGGGCTGTGCATAAGTTACGTCACGTCGTAGGCAGTGTTCGACGTATCTTAGGCATTCTATCCGACGCATGCGCACTGGGATTCTTTCACGAACGGCGAATGCGCCGTTCGTAAAAAACTTCAAATACGTAGGTTAAAACTAAATTTACATAAAACACGCCCACATCATCCACATTTGAATTAGGCGGGCTTACGCCGGAACCACATACGCTACGCTGCCGTAACTTAGGGCGCAAGTTCTTTCTGAATACGGAACTTGCGCCCTAATTTACGGCGGCGTAACGTATATGAGATACGTTACGCCCCGCTGACAGATACACTCTTGTATCTAAATCTGGCTAATTGGCACCAATGCTGAAGGTTATTATTGCAGAAACTGTCACCAATGCTGAAGGTTATTATTTCAGAAACTGATGCCAATGCTGGGGGTTGTTATTGCAGAAACTGGCACTAATGCTGGTGGGTATTATTGCAGAAACTAGCACCAGTGCTGGAGGATATTACTGCAGAAACTGGCACCAATGCTGGAGGTTATTATTTCAGAAACTGGCACCAGAACTGGGGCTTATTATTGCAGAAACTGGCACCAGTGCTGGAGGTTATTATTGCAGAAACTGATGCCAATGCTGGGGGTTGTTATTGCAGAAACTGGCACTAATGCTGGTGGGTATTATTGCAGAAACTAGCACCAATGCTGGAGGATATTACTGCAGAAACTGGCACCAATGCTGGAGGTTATTATTTCAGAAACTGGCACCAGAACTGGGGCTTATTATTGCAGAAACTGGCACCAGTGCTGGAGGTTATTATTGCAGAAACTGATGCCAATGCTGGGGGTTGTTATTGCAGAAACTGCCACTAATGCTGGGGGTTATTATTGCAGAAACTGGCACCAGAACTGGGGGATATATATATATATATATATATATATATATATATATATACATATATACATGCCTTTTATGCAATACCAACCGGGCTTAGCTGCTCACCATCTCCTGCCACCTAGTGAGCCAGTATGGCGTTTCCAGACATCCCTCTACTGTGACTTGGGGTTGCCCTGGTGAGGCTTGCGGCTCCATCATTAGAGCTGTGCCTCACCTGCAAGTGTCCTAGTGCGGGCTTCCGCCCTCACGTCTGTGACACTGACGTCATGCGCACGGCTCCTCCCGGCGACGCTGCGACACGACTTCCACCTATGTGGGTCAGCAGCGCCGGGTGCAGGACACATAAATAGGACCTCCTGCCCCCAGCGATTACCAACGCTGGGTCCCGGGATTGCTGCGGCTTCATCCAGCCCACAGTAAGTCCTTCCTTAGCTCTATTTCCTTACCTTCAGCCTGCCTTATTTTTTGTCATTATACCTTACCATTAATCCCACACTCTCCCCCTGCTCTCTCGCTAGGCATCACAGGCTAGCATCACCACCCTGATGCTACCCTTGGGACCATGAGTGGTCCCCCTCATCACATATACCCACCATTACCCTCACGCTCTTTGTTGAGTTCACATATACCCCAACATGTGCTACCATTGGGCTCCTGCCCCCGGGACCCCCCTACTTACCATCACCCTCCTTGTTATCAAGGTACATTGATTTATATATTGTTGTTGTTTTTTTAATCCAATTATTGATTTATTCTTTAATCATTTTTAGATTTGCTCCTGATGAAGCGGTACACACCGCGAAACTAGTTGAGATTGTCATAACCTTCAACCCATCGTGCTGTTTCCCCCTCTATTGTGGTGTTGTAGATGGTTATCACCATTTTAATTTTGTATTTTCTTTTGTCTGTGCTTTAATAAAATTATTTTTTTGTTTTAAATATTTACTTTCACTGCTTACCTTTGTATCAGTATCGTAATAGTCCTATTCCCCTCCCCTTGGTTCTCTGGTTCGGGGACCTTAGATCCAATCTTTCCATATTGTACTTACAGTATTTTATTTGGAGTTATCCTTTAAATCAGAATCTAGCCCCTCCCACACTGATGCCTCTTACACCTCCGCACAACGAACCTTCACCATCACACAGGACCGGCATCAGCCGAAGGGAATATGAGAATATGACAGAGAATATTCCTGGAATGTCCAGCAGAGGGAGACAGAGAAAACCTTACAATGTAGAGATACCAAGAGCTAGATTCAGCATAGGTTTACGTTGGCGTATCTATAGATACGCCGCGTAAGTAGAAAGATGCGCCGTCGTATCTATGCGTGCCATTCTGGTAGCTAGATACGCCTGAATTCTAGCTTCCTCTGACCGACGTAAGTGTCAGTACCCCGTCGTATCTAGGGTGCCGCAGCCAATGTTAAGTATAGCCGACGTTCCCGCGTCGAATTTAAATTTTTTAACGTCGTTTGCGTAAGTCGTTCTCGAATACGGACGGACGTCGTTTACGTAAGCGTCGCAACCACTGACGTCCTAGCGACGTCAGTGGGAGCAATGCACGCCGGGAAATTCCGTAGATTTACGCATAGAATATTTAAATGACCTAGATACAACCGATTCACAACGTACTTGCGCCCGCTAAGCCGTTTACGTAAGGCTTACGTCCGGCGTAACTTTACCCCCCTGCTATATGAGGCGCAGCCAATGTTAAAGTATGGACGTCGGAACAGCCGTAGAATTTTACGTAGTTTACGTAAGTGGTACGTGAATGGGGCTGTGCGTAGGTTACGTTCACGTCGAAAGCATTGAGCCGGCGTATCTTAGGGAGTATTTGCGACGTGACTATGAGCACGCGCATGCGCCGTTCGTACGTGAAAAAATTTACATGGGGTCACGGCTACTTTGTATACAACACGCCCACTACCTTACACATTTAAATTAGGCGGGCTTACGCCTGCCTATTTACCCTACGCCGGCGCAACGTACGGCGCCAGATCTTGCTGAATACCGTTCTGGGCTCCCAGATTTACGCCGGCGTAGCGCATATGAGATGCGCTACGCCGGCCAAAAGGTACGCCGAGCTACGTGAATCTAGCTCTAAGAGTACAAGAGGTTCCCCGCACCAGCCATACATACAGAATAAGGACAGATACCAAGAATTACACCCGACATACAGGACAAGAGAAGTGGTACTGTGCAAAGTCCATACATACAGAATAAGAACAGATACCGAGAATTACACAGGACAAGAGAAGTGATACTGTGCAGGGATGCAGCATTTTTATAAATTCTCTTTTTGTGATTCTGTAGGAAGCTGAGGGCTGTATTCATCTTGTCCGTATATGCATGTTGCCATTCTCTACATACAGATTGTATCATCTCAGTCACTTGCTGTTTGAGTTAGCTCCAGCAGGGTGTGCTAGAGAAGTATCATTCTGTGTTATGAATGTTTAGTGACTCAGCCAATCAGCAGACTGGTAGGGGGTGGGGTTAACTGGTTGGGAAGACATTAAAGCTGAACTCCATGATTTATAAAATAAAAACAGAAGGTGCCGATCCGGCTCGCAACCAAATAAGCTTTAGCGACTTAAGGACCGCCTCCTGCACATTTACTTTGGCAGAATGGCTCGGCTGGGCACAGGCACGTACCTGTACATTGCCTTTAGGAGCCCAGTCGTGGGTCGCGCGCGTGCGACCCGGTCTGAAGCTCCGTGAGGATGCCAATTTTATTTGGGAGCCACGTTGCACGACCGCGCAATTGTCAGTTAAAGCGACGCAGTGTCGAACTGCAAAAACTGGCCAGGTCCTTTACCTGCATAATGGTCCGGGTCTTAAGTGGCACAACCGTCGATCGGGTCCGCGGGTCCCGCTGGCGTGGTCACGGAGCTTCGGACCGGGTCGCGTGCGTGCGCCGGCGGCGTGCGCACACGACCCACGGCTGGGCTCTTAAAGGCGACGTACAGGTACGTGCTTGTGCCCAGTTGTGCCATTCTGCCGACGTATATCTGCGTTAGGCGGTCCTTAAGTGGTTAAGGTGAAGCTACATGAATAAGGCCCAGATGCTTGTCTGGTGCACCCACAACCAGTAATCACCCTCCTCGAGGCAACTAACCTAGGAAGCTCCTTGTCTTCCTAATAGGCCCATACCCAAGGCGCCCCTGTTCTAGCACGGGCAGGGCAAGCACTTAAAGCGGAGCTCCGCTGTAAAAAAAAATATATATTAAAAGCCAGCAGCTACAAATACTGCACCTGCTGACTTTTAATATTAGGGCATTTACCCCCCCTGGAGTCCAGCGACGTCTGCAATCGCTCGTCTATCAGCTGCCCCCACCGCCATCCTCGGTGAGGGAATCAGGAAGTGAATCGCTCCGGCTTCACTGCCTGATTCCCTACGGCGCCCTCACTGGTCCCCGTTGTGTTCTGGGAGCCGAGGGTTTCCCAGAACACAGCGGGCAGGGGCGGGAAGTGACGTACTACCCGCAGAATCCCTGCAGAGAGGACTTCCGGAAGTGGGTGCAAATACCTGTCTTTGATAGGTATCTGCACCCCCCTAACCCCTGAAAGGTGTCAAATGTGACACCGGAGGGGGGAGGGTTCCGATAAACGGAAGTTCCACTATAGGGTGGAGCTCCGCTTTATCTATACTAACTCCTGAGTCTTCCCTGACTCCTGGTTATAGGGACATCCACTGGCCAAAATGGGAATTACAACAGGCCACCCCTGTGCCCTACCTTACACCCCCCCACCCCCATGGGAAAATTAAGCATCTATATATCTATGTAAAAACCTTCAGGTATCCTGTGCTCCCTCCACCTTCCTTCCTCTTCGCCAAGTAAACGGGCTTACTGCCAAGTAAGTGGGCTTAGTAGGTATATTGCCAAAGAAGTGGCCTTAGTGGGCTTATTGCCAAGTAAGTGGGCTTAGTGGATATGTTGCCAAGTATATGGGCTTAGTGACTGTATTGCCACTAGGTGGGTTCAGTGGGTATATGGACAAAGATGTTGCCTTAGTGGGCTTATTGCCAAGTAAAACAAGTAAGTGGGCTTAGTGGGTATGTTGCCAAGTAGGTTGGCTTAGTAACTATATTGCCATTAAGTGGATTTAGAGGGTATGTTTCCAAGTAAATGGGCTTAGTAGGTTTGTTGCTAAAGCAGATGGGCATAGTGGGTTTATTGCCAAGTAAAAGAGCTGAGTGGGAATGTCACCAATTAGGTGGGGCTCAGTGAGTATATCATCAAGTAGGTGGGCTTAGTGAGTATATTGCCACTAAGTAGGCTTAGTGGGTTTGTTGCCAAGTAAGTGGGCTTAGTGGGTATGTTGCCAAGTAAGTGGGCTTAGTGGATATGTTGTCAAGTAAGTAGGCTTAGTGGAAATGTTGCCAAGTGAGTGGGCTTAGTGGATATGTTGCCAAGTAAGTGGGCTTAGTGGGTATGTTGTCCAGTAAGTAGGCTTAGTGGGTATGTTGTCAAGTAAGTAGGCTTAGTGGGTATGTTGCCAAGTAAGTGGGCTTAGTGGGTATGTTGCCAAGTAAGTGGGCTTAGTGGATATGTTGCCAAGTAAGTGGGCTTAGTGGGTATGTTGTCAAGTAAGTAGGCTTAGTGGGTATGTTGTCAAGTAAGTAGGCTTAGTGGGTATGTTGCCAAGTAAGTGGGCTTAGTGGGTATGTTGTCAAGTAAGTGGGCTTAGTGGAAATGTTGCCAAGTAATTGGGCTTAGTGGAAATGTTGTCAAGTAAGTGGACTTAGTGGATATGTTGTCAAGTAAGTGGGCTTAGTGGAAATGTTGCCAAGTCAGTGGGCTTAGTGGAAATGTTGTCAAGTAAGTGGACTTAGTGGAAATGTTGCCAAGTAAGTGGACTTAGTGGAAATGTTGTCAAGTAAGTGGGCTTAGTGGAAATGTTGCCAAGTCAGTGGGCTTAGTGGAAATGTTGTCAAGTAAGTGGACTTAGTGGAAATGTTGCCAAGTAAGTGGGCTTAATGGATATGTTGTCAAGTAAGTGGACTTAGGGGATATGTTGTCAAGTACTGTAAGTAGGCTTAGTGGGTATGTTGCCAAGTAAGTGGGCTTAGTGGATATGTTGTCAAGTAAGTGGGCTTAGTGGATATGTTGTCAAGTAAGTGGGCTTAGTGGATATATTGCCAAGTAGGTGGGTTTAGTGAGTATATTGCCCCCAAGGCCTCGTACAGACGGGCAAACATGTACGATGAAAACGGTCCGCCGGACCGTTTTCAGCGTACATGTCCGCCCGGAGATTTCTGTATGATGGCTGTACACACACCATCATACAGAAATCCGCGCGTACACGATACGCGGCGACGAGGCCGCGCCGTCGCCCCGAAGGTGACACGGCGACGTGCGTGGCCCTGGCAGTTTAATGCTTCCACGCATGCGTCAAAGTCATTCGACGCATGCGAGGGATGGCGGGCTCTCGGACATGTACGGTAAGTCTGTACAGACGACCGAACATGTCCGACGGGCAGGATTCCAGCGGGCATGTTTCTAAGCAAGTTTAGAAATATTTGCCCGCTCGAAAAAGGCCCGGCGGGCAAATGTACGCTGGAATCCTGTCCGCTCGGCTGCACAGACGACCGAACATGTCTGCTGAAACTGGTCCGCGGACCAGTTTCAGCAAACATGTTCGGTCGTGTGTACGGGGCCTAAGTGGGTTTAGGGGGTATTTGCAAAGTAGGTGGGCTTATTAGACTTATTGCAAAGTAAGAGGGCTTAGTGGGTATATCACTAGTAGTAGTAAGTGGCTTAGTGAGCAAAATTGACCCTAAGTCGGTTTAGTGGGTATATTGCCAAATAAATGTGCTTGGTAGGTTTCACATTTATTAAGTTTTCATCACCATGGCGCTACAAGTTCAATGTCTATCAACTGACTATCTACAGTGCCCTGAAAAAGTATTCATACCCCTTGAATACAGCCAAAAACATAAATGTATAATATTGGGATTTTATGTGATAGACCAACACAAATTAGCACATAATTGTGAAGTGGAAGGAAAATGATAAAATGGTTTTCAATTTTTTTTAACAAATAAATATCTGAAAAGTGTGGGGGGTCATTTGTATTCAGCCCCTTTTACTCCGATACCCTTAACTAAAATCTAGGGGAACCAATTGCCTTCAGAAGTCACCTAATTAGTAAATAGAGTCCACCTGTGTGTAATTTAATCTCAGTATAAATACAGCTGTTCTGTGAAGCCCTCAGAGATTTGTTAGGGAATCTTAGGCTGGCCATACATGTTTTCTTGTACATTTTTCCTTTATATTTACCTCGAACTATGTAGTGCATAGGCAAGGGCCTGCCTAATTCTATACAACCAAAAGTTGTTTGGTTTGTTTTACCTCATATTATATGGTTTCTGGTAAATCAAAAGGACAATTGTACAAGAAAGGTAAACATGTATGGTCAGCCTTAGGGAACAAACAGCATCATGAAGGCCAAGGGGCACACCAGACAGGTCAGGGATAAAGTTGTGGAGAAATATAAAGCAGGGTTGGGTTATAAGAAAAAAAATCTCCCAAGCTTTGAACATCTCACGGAGCTCTGTTCAATCCATCATCTGAAAATGGAAAGAGTATGGCACAACTGCAAACCTATCAAGACATGGCCGTCCACCTAATCTGACCGGGCCGGACAAGGAGAGCATTCATCAGAGAAGCAGCCAAGAGGCCCATGGTAACTCTGGAGGAGCTGCAGAGATCCACAGCTCAGATGGGAGAATTTGTCCACAGGACAACTATTAGTGGTCTCTCCACAAATATGCCCTTTATGGAAGAGTGACAAGAAGAAAGACATTGGTGAAAGAAAGACATAAGACGTCCTGTTTGCAGTTTGTGAGAAGCCACGTGGGGGAGGGGACACAGCAAACATGTGGAAGAAGGTGCTCTGGTGAGATGAGACAAAAATGTAACTTTGGCCTAAAAGCAAAATGCTATGTTTGGCGGAAAACTAACACCGCACATCACCGTGAACACACCATCCCCACCGTGAAACATGGTGGTGGCAGCATCATGTGGTGGGGATGCTTTTCTTCAGCAGGAACAGGAAAGCTGGTCAGAGTTGATGGGAAGATGGATGGAGCCAAATACAGGACAGTCTTAGAAGAAAACCTGTTCACACGGTCGGAATATCCGAAAAAGTCAGATGGGAGCTTTTCATCGGATATTCCGACCGTGTGTATGCCCAATCAGACTTTTTCCGTCCAAAATTCCGACAGACTTAGATAGAAGACATGTTCTCAATTTTTCCGATGGAAAAAAATCCTTTTGGAAAATCCGTTCGTCTGTATGCAATTCCAACGCACTAAAATCCATGCATGCTCAGAATCAAGTATGAGACGGGAGCTATCGGTCTGGTGAAACTAGCGTTCCTAATGGAGATAGCACATTCGTCACGCTGCAATGGACTGAAAAGCACGAGGCTGAAAAGCGCGAATCGTCTCTCACCAAACTTCTACTAACACAAGATCAGCAAAAGCAGCCCAAAGGGTGGCGCCATTGGAATTGAACTTCCATTTTATACTGGCGTCGTACGTGTTGTACGTCACCGCGTTTTTGGCGGTCGGAATTTGGTGTGACCGTAATTCCGTTGGAAAAACCATCCGAGTTTATTCCAAAAAAAAAAAACCTGTTGTGTGTACAGGGCATTAGAGTCTGAAAAATACTTGAGACCGGCGAAGGTTCACCTTCCAGCAGGACACCGACCCTAAACATACAGCCAGAGCTACAATGGAATGGTTTAGATTAAAGCCTATTCATGTGTTAGAATGGCCCAGTCACAGTCCAGACCTAAATCCCATTGAGAATCTGTGGCAAGACTTGAGAATTGCTGATCACAGACGCTCTCCATCCAATCTGACAGAACTTGAGATATTTTACAAAGAAGAATGGGCAGAAATGTCCCTCTCTAGATGTGCAAAGCTGGTAGAGCGAGAACGAAGTATCTATTTAAAATGAATGCATTTATAGGCAGTGGAAAGGTGCAGTGCATTAGCACTGATTGAAGCAAAGCGGCGTCATCGCGCGAGCGCCGTATCTATTTAAAATGAATGCATTTATAGGCAGTGGAAAGGTGCAGTGCATTAGCACTGATTGAAGCAAAGCGACGTCATCGCGCGAGCGCCGTATGCGTTCCAGCATGGAACGCACTACGACGCTGAAAGCGGCTGTTACAATAAAAAACAGGTGGCGCAACGGCGATTGTTACAACAGCGTCTCCCCGCAGGGATGTAGTCCCAAGGGAGGGGAGAACACGCTGACTAACCCCCAGCCAGAACGGCTCGAATGATGGGGGCAAGCTTACTGAGGAGAAACTGGAAGTGAGAAATTCAGACAAAGAAAAAAAACATTTAGAAGGGAAATGGAAGGAAAAGGTAAGTGAACCAACAATGCACGAGCTTAAAGGAACCTATATATAAAAAAAAAAAAAAAAACCTTTACAACCCCTTTAATATATCCAGCTCACAATTCCCAAGCTTGTTTAGTATGAAGAGACTAGCTCTGCTGTCCCCTGATGTCTCTTGTGATCTCGCTCCTTCACGAGGAGACGCGTCTCTCTCCCCCTCTCTCACAAATCACGACGGGGCGATATTAATATTTATCTGTTTGCGTTGGCAGGCGGCCCGGCCTTTGGAAGAGACAGCAAGTCAGACCTTGGCGGGATGACAGCGCGGGTCTTGGCACACACCTCGCACACTCTGCACGTCTCTGGGAAAACCTGACGAGCTGAAAGTACTTCCACCTCTGACCGCTGCGACCTCTGACCCCACGCGCAAACACGACATTCAGGCTCCACTGGACGTGAGCAAACACCAACACCCGGCCGGACTATTCTGGGGCCCCTCTGAGTCCAGTCCAAATGCTACGACACCCACGGCAAAGGAAAATATTTGCAGAACTCCAGGTTCTCGGGGAGAAAGCTAAACAGACAATTTTATTTTATTTTTTTTACAGAATTCTACAACGCAATGTTATTTATCACCGTGCTGAGCAAGCAATTTATGATCATTAGTATTCATTTCTGACCATTGTTCAGGGGAATGTCCACACACAAAGATCTACCGGTTTATGAAGGGTGACATCCGGAAGAGGGCGCTACCCTTCAATGTGCAGATTTCTTACATTTTGGACAATTATTTCCTAAATCAGTAATGGTGAACCTTGGCACCCCAGATGTTTTGGAACTACATTTCCCATGATGCTCCACTACACTGCAGAGTGCATGACCATCATGGGAAATGTAGTTCCAAAACATCTGGGGTGCCAAGGTTCTCCATCACTGGCCTAAATGATCTGTTTGGCAACATTACTTCATGTGTTTCAATTATTTATATTACATTTTTATACACATATAAACAATTCATGACATTTCAAAAACAAGTATACACTGGCCCGGATTCAGAGAGATCGGCGCATCTTTAGATAGGCGTAGCGCATCTCATATGCGCTACGCCGACGTAACATTGAGAGGCAAGCTGAGTATTCACAAAGCACTTGCTCCCATATTTACGCAGGCGTAACGTAAATGATCCGGCGTAAGCCCGCGTAATTCAAAGTAGCAAGGCAGTGGGCGTGTTGTATTATAATGAAGCGCGACCCCATGTAAATGCATGGCCGGTCGAACGGCGCATGCTCAGAATCACGTCGAATTTACTCCCTAAGATACGCCGGCTCCATTCATGCGACGTGAACGTAATCTACGCCCAGCCCCATTCACGTACGACTTACGTAAATGACGTAAAATACGACGCTGTTCCCGCGCCCATACCTTAACATGACTTACGCCTGCTTTATGAAGGGTAAACTTACGCCGGACGTACGCCTTACGTAAACGGCGTAGCTTGCTGCGACGGGCGCAAGTACGTTCGTGAATCGGCGTATCTTGCTCATTTACATATTCAACGCGTAAATCAACGGAAGCGCCCCTAGCGGCCAGCGTAAATATGCAGCCAAGATACAACGGCGTAGGAGACTTACGTTGGTCGTATCTTGCCAAAATTCAGGCGTATCTGCTTTCCTGAATAAGCGTATAGATACGACGGCGCACATTTGGACTTACGACGGCGTATCTGGAGATACGTCGTCGTAAGTCATTTCTGAATCCGGGCCACTACATTTAAATAAAAAGGTATTTACACAAAAACACAAAAATGGATCTATCCTATAGGACACTTCTCCCTGAGGGCCAAATTTTCAAAAGTTCTCTCCTCTTTTTACCCTTCCCATTCTCTCTTTCCCCTTCCTATCCCCCCTTCTCCCCCTCCCCGTCCCAATCCCCGCCCACTTTAACCACTTGTCCACCGGGCCTATTCTGGCACCTCTCTCCTTCATGTAAAAATCAAATTTTTTTTGCTAGAAAATAATCAGAACCCCCAAACAGAACCCCCAAACATATATATATATTTTTTTAGCAGACACCCTAGGAAATAAAATGGCAGTCACTGCATCTTTTTTTCTCGCAGGGTATTTGCGCAATAATTTTTCAAACGCCTTTTTTCATTAATCAAAAAATAACAAAACAGTAAATTTAGCCCAATTTTTTTGTATAATGTGAAAGATGAAGTTACGCCGAGTAAATAGATACCTACCGCGTCACGCTTTAAAATTGCGCACACTCATGAAATGGCGCCAAACTTTGGTACTTAAAAATCTCCATAGGCGAGGCTTTAATTTTTTTTACAGGTTACTATTTTCATGTTACAGAGGAGGTCTAGGGCTGGAATTGTTGCACACGCTTTAACGCACGCGACAATACCTCACATGTGTGGTTTGAACGGCGTTTACACGTGTGGGCGGGACTTGAATGCGTGTACGCTTCGAAGCACGAGCTACCAGGGACAGGGGCGTTTTAAAAAAATATATATATATTTTTATTTTACTTCATTTTTTTTATTTTTACACTTTTTTAACTTTACTTTTTTCCTATTACAAGTATTGTAAACATCCCTTGTAATAGCAATAGTGTGTGACAGGTCCTCTTTATGGAGAGAGGTGGGGTCAATAAGACCCCACTTATCTCTTCCAGGCTGGAAAGCATGAGATCCTGAAAAAAAATTCACCGATCTCATGCCGACAGCCGCGATTGCGGATTTGTTTACTCCCGGGAACCCGGCGTGATGTCACAACGTCGCTCCAGGGGCCTCCGACGGTCATAGAGATGACTGGAGACCATCTGGTCACCAGTCATCTCTATCGTCATGAGCCGGCACCTGCCGATTCACTCTCCGTGCCCCCGATGGCTCGGGAGAGCTCGGAGAAGCACCGGATGGCGGCGGGAGGGGGGGACGTCCCCTCCCGCTGCCTATAAGAACGATCAAGTGGCGGAACTGCTGCTTTGATTGTTCTTATGGTGCAGAGAATCGGCGGCTGAAGACGATGATATCTGAATGATGCCTCTAGCTGCACCCATAATTCAGATATCACCGCACAAAGCCCAGGACGTCATATGACGTCCTCGGTTGTCAAGTTGTTGAATAAAAATGTATTTACACAAAAACACAAAAATGGATCTATCCTATAGAACACTTCTCCCTGAGGGCCACATTTTTTAAAGTTCTCTCCTCCTTTTACCCTTCTCTCTTTCATCTTCCCATCCCCCTTCTCCCCCTTCTCCTCCTCCCCGCCCACTTTAATAATACCTCTTGAAAAAAATATTATTTTATAAGTGAATCTGTGATCTGCCTCTACCTTTTTTTTTAATAATCATGAGGAGGAGAGAGTCTCATCTCTCTACCACCATTGTGGTTTTCATCAAATCATGCAACAAAAACAAAGGAAAAAAGAAAAAAAAAGAGAGAAAAAAAACTCCCCCACACTTCCCCTCCCCCTCCACAAAAAAAAAGCATAAAAGAAAAAAAGTGAGAGAAAAAAAACTCCCCCCCACTCTCCCTCCCCCCTCCGCAAAAAAATATGAAAAAAGAAAGAGAAAAAAAACTCCCCCCTCCACAAAAAAAAGGAAAAAAGAAAGAAAAAAAACTCCCCCTCCCCCCTCCGCAAAAAAAAGGAAAAAAGAAAGAAAAAAAACTCCCCCTCCGCAAAAAAAAAAAGGAAAAAGAAAAAAAGAAAGAGAGAAAAAAAACTCCCCCACACTCCCCCTCCCCCCTCCGCAAAAAAAAGAAAAAATGAAAGAAAAAAAAATCTCCCCCACCCCCCTCCGCAAAAAAAAGGAAAAAAGAAAAAAGTGAAGAGAAAAAAAACTCCCCCCTCCGCAAAAAAAAAAAAAAAAAAGAAAAAAGAAAGAGAAAAAAAAACTCCCCCACACTCCCCCTCGCCCTCCGCAAAAAAAAGAAAAAAAGAAAGAGAAAAAAAAACTCCCCCACACTCCCCCTCGCCCTCCGCAAAAAAAAGAAAAAAAGAAAGAGAAAAAAAAACTCCCCCACACTCCCCCTCGCCCTCCGCAAAAAAAAGAAAAAAAGAATGAGAAAAAAAAACATACCCACACTCTCCCTCCACAAAAAAAAGGGGAAAAAAACACTCCTCCCACCCCCCCTCCCCCTCCGCAAAAAAAAGGATAAAAGAAAAAAGCAAGAGAAAAAAAAAACTCCCCTACACTCCCCCCCCGCAAAAAAAAAAGGAAAGAAGAAAGAGAAAAATAAAACTCCCCCACACTCCCCCTCCCCCCTCCGTAAAAAAAAGGAAAAAAGAAAAAATGAAAGAGAAAAAAAAAATCTCCCCCCCTCCGAAAAAAAAGGAAAAAAGCGTAGAGTATGCAAATGAGCTGGATACGCCGATTCAGAAACGTACGTGCGCCCGGCGGATTTTTTTACGTAGTTTACGTTAGGCTTTTTCCGGCGTAACGTTACTCCTGCTATATGAGGCATAGCCAATGTTAAGTATGGACGTCGTTCCCGCGTCGAATTTTGAAAATTTTACGTCGTTTGCGTAAGTCGTTCGCGAATAGGGCTTTGCGTAAATTACGTTCACGTCTAAAGCATTGACTATTTGCGACGTGATTAGGAGCATGCGCACTGGGATACCTTCACCTTTTATTTTTTTCTCCAATTGTGAGCTATTATTGTTCTAGCTGCTGTCGTCATATGATGAAAAATATCCTTCTTAATACTCTTTATTGATTCTGGCATCAAAGATAGTAATGAAATATCCAAATTTGGATTCCTCTCTACTCCTGACACTTTCCGATATACCGTATTTCCCGGCGTATAAGACGACTTTTTAAGCCATGAAATTCTTCTTAAAAGTTGGGGGTCGTCTTAAGGCTCATACACACGATAGGTAAACCAGAGGACAACGGTCTGAAGGACCGTTTTCATTGGTCCAAACCGATCGTGTGTGGGTGCCATTGCTTTTTTTTAACCGAAGGTTAAATAACCTAACTTGCTTTAAAATTTAACCGATGGATTGCTAACCGATAGGTCAAACCCGATCGTTAGTATGCAAAACCATCGGTTAAATTTTAAAGCAAGTTAGGTTATTTAACCTTCGGTTAAAAAAAAGCAATGGCACCCACACACGATCGGTTTGGACCAATGAAAACGGTCCTTCAGACCGTTGTCCTCTGGTTTACTTATCGTGTGTACGAGCCTTAAGACGACCCCCGACTTTTAAGAAGAATTTCATGGGTTAAAAAGTCGTCTTATACGCCGGAAAATACGGTATATCGGAAAGTGTCGGGAGTAGAGAGGAATCCAAATATGGATATTTCATTACTATCTTTGATGCCAGAATCAATAAAGAGTATTAAGAAGGATATTTTTCATCATATGACGACAGCAGCTAGAACAATAATAGCTCACAATTGGAGAAAGAAATAAAAGCCCAAATATAGCAGAGTGGATATGTGAAATGAACGAAATGCAATATATAGAAAGACAAATAAGAGAAGAAGGATACATAAATAGCCAAATGCCAGAAATATGACAAAAATTGGATGAATTTTGGTTCTTAAAAAAAATGAAAGATTATTTATTAATGAAAAACAAAGAGAAATCTAAAGGGGACATGTAAATGAAGTGAAAAATTAGTAAATGGAAATGGATGGAAGAGAGAATAAGGGGGAGATATTTTCTCTCCCCCCCCCCCTTTTTTTTTGTCTGGTTGAATGATTGGATGCTAGGATAAATGGGTATGGAAGATAGTAGGAATATATGTAGGTAAATGTTGAAGGGTATTCTGTTTTTATGATAAACAAATTAATAGATAAAGAACTCTGTATATTGAATAATGAGAAGGAACAAAAGCATATTATAACAGAATCTTGTATAATCGTAAATTGTAGTATTTAAAAAAAGATTAATAAAAAGATATTGAAAACAAATCGTGCACCCTCCCTCAAAAAAAGAGGGGGGAAGGTAATTCCCGGGGAGGGTGGGTGGAGAAGGGGCAGGTCGACAGGCAGTGAGCCCCCAAATACTGCCCTGGCCGTCCATATAATTCACATATACCCAGGGGCGGACTGACAACTCATGGGGCCCCTGGGCAATAGGAGATTATGGGGCTCCCAGGCAATAGGAGATTATGGGGCCCCCCAGGCAATAGGAGATTATGGGGCCCCCAGGCAATAGGAGATTATGGGGCCCCCCAGGCAATAGGAGATTATGGGGCCCCCCAGGCAATAGATTATAGGGCCCCACAGAATACACACACACAGAGAGTATACACACACAGTATACACATACACACACTGAAAAGGTACTTGAGAGGCGGGGAATCTATAATCTTGGGATTTTTAGACCAAAAGGATGCCGGTAAGGGACATTTCAGATGTAAAAAAACACAGGGCCAGATTCACAGACATTTGCCCTGGCACAGCATATCAGAGATACGCTACTCCGCCGTATCTTACCTGGCGAAATTTCGAATCCAGGAAGATTTTGCGCCGCAAGTTACGGCGGCGTAGTGTATTTCTCGGCGAGTATTTCAAATTGGGCGGGTAGGGGGCGTGATTCATTTAAATGAAGCGCGTCCCCGCGCCGATTGAAATGCGCATGCTCAGTTTAGAAATTTCCCGCCGTGCTTTGCGCAAAATGACGTCGCACCCACGTCATGTTTTGAAATTCAACGTGAGTTACGTGCTTTCCTATTCACGGATGACTTACGCAAAAAAAAAAAAAATCAAAATTCGACACGGGAACGACGGCCATACTTTAACATGGCAAGTCTATCTATACGCCACAAAATAGCAGCTTTAACTATATGCCGGGAAAAGCCGACTAGCGACGACGTAAGAGAATGCGACGGCCGCGCGTACTTTCGCGGGAAAAAGCTAATTAGCATACCCGACGCGGAAAATGACGCAAACTCCACCCAGCGGGCGCTGAAGTATTACACCTACGATCCGAAGGCGTACGAAGCCGTACGCCTGTCGGATCGAAGCCAGAAGCTGTCGTATCTTGGTTTGAGGATTCAAACTAAAGATACGACGCGGCAAATTTGAAAGTACGCCGGCGTATCAGTAGATATTCCGGCGTATTTCTTCTGTGAATCTGGCCCTATAACTTTTGCGCAAACTAATCAATAAACGCTTATTGCAATTTTTTGCCAAAAATATGTAGAAGAATACGTATCGGCCTAAACTCCTAAACTAAGGAAAACATTTTTTTTATATATATATTTTTGGGGGATATTTATTTTAGCAAAAATAAAAAAATATTGTATTTTTTTTCAAAATTGTCGCTCTATTTTTATTTATAGCGCAAAAAAATAAAAATCGCAGAGGTGACCAAATACCACCAAAAGAAAGCTTTATTTGTGGGAAAAAAAGGATGTCAATCTTGTTTGGGAGCCACGTCACATGACAGCGCAATTGTCAGTTAAAGCGACGCAGTGCCGAATCACAAAAATTGGCCTGGTCTTTGGCCAGCCAAATGGTCCGGGACTTAAGTGGTTAAAATATACTTGAAATCTCCTTTACTGTATGGAGGAGAGTCATCTGACCTCTTGCCACATACTGTGCTTTATCTTGTCTACCAACATCAGGGGCCCTCTTATGACATTCATTCCTGTGAATTCTAACAAATAGCTCTTGTCTTCACCCTGCCCATGACGAGTTCCCTCATGCGTGACTGCGGGCCCCTGGTGCCCCTGTACCCGCCCCCGGGCTGCATGTTTTTGGACGCACATGAACCACTGTAATATTTGTTGCTCTACTCTGCCATATCGGGTCCTGAAGAAGCCGCGTTATTGGCAATGTTGACCTGGCAGATTGGGTTATCGGAAGCATTTAGCTTTAAAAGTGATTTTTACTGTTTGCTGTTTACAATTATGGTCTTCTGGTATGGTAGTAGAGACATTTTGCAATAATTATTTGTGAATCTTTTTTAGGCTTGTATGCCTTGTTTTTATACATTTTGTATAATAATTTTATTTTTATTTTTAATCTGGTGTCTCCTGTGTTAAACCTTCAAAGTCCAGTTATTTAGGCAGGTTCTACATATCTGGTTCTGCATTCTTTTTTGCAGTGTATGTTTCGGGTTTGGCTGGAGGCAAATGTCCTTTTCCAAGTTTCCAGCACCCTTTCCTCTCCCTAATGGAGGATGAACCTGTCTCTAAAGGATATCTTGGGGGGGAAATAATGGGCCCTTATTACTGGCCCAGCTAGATCTTTTATCTTCAGAATATAGGCCCAGATTCACAAAGCACTTACGCCGACGTATATCAAGTTACGCCGACGTAAGTGTAAATGTGCGCCGTCGTATCTGTGCGCAAGACCCACAAACAGAGATGCGCCTAAAAATAGGCTTCACTCTGCTGACGTAACTTGCTTACGCCGGCGTAGAGTGGGCGCACATTTAGGCTGGGCGCATAGTGACGCTCCCATTGATTAGCTGTTCAAACATGCCCGACGCAGGCTACGAAAGGTGCGTGTAAGTTGTACGTCCGGTGTAAAGTTAAGCCCCATAAAGGAGGTGTAACCCAGCAGCAGACATGCAAAGGTCTGCACCAGGGAACACAAGCCGGCCGGCGTATTTTATGTTGAACGTGTGTCTGGCTGGGCGTAGGTTACGTTCATGGCGTACGCAGTGATCCGGCGTATCTTAGGCAGTTGTTCCGACATGGTTGTGAGCATGTGCAGGGGGATGCGCCTACGTCACGGCGCATGCGCAGTTCGTTAAACGTACTTGTCTGGCGCTCGGACCATCATTTGCATGGGGTCACTCCTCATTTGCATGGGTTTGCATGGGTTTGCATGGGTCAAGCCCACTTCCACCTACGCCGGCCTGCGCCTTCGAAACCTACGCCACGCCGACGCAGCATGGGGAGCACTGGCTTCCTAAATTCCATGCTTGCTTCTCTGCGCTGCGTCAGCGTGGCGTACATTGGTTTGCGCTATGGCGGCGTAATGTGCGCCCGCTCTCTGTGAATCCGGGCCAATGTCTCTACTAGTGATGAGTAAATGAGTTGAAGACAAGCTGATTCAGCAAATTGGTGTTTTGTGAATCTCGCAAAACTCATCATAGAACTATATAGAGTCTGCAGGAAGTCACACAATTCATTAACCATAATAATGACCAAGATGATGATCTATAAACATGAACCATAACCATGATGTGACCATGACATATTACCATGACTATGGACATGACCATGAACCATAACCAAGACCATGAACCATAACCAAGACCAGGAACGATAACCAAGACCAGGAACGATAACCAAGACCAGGAACCATAACCAAGACCAGGAACCAAAACCAAGACCAGGTGCCATAACCAAGACCATGAACGTAACCATGAACCAAAGCCAAGACCATGAATCATAACCAAGACCATGACCCATAACCATGAACATTACCATAAACCAAAGCCAAGACCATGAACCATAACCAAGACCATGAACGTGACCATGAACCAAAACCATAAACCAAAACCATGACCATGAACCTTGACCCTGAACTATCACCATGACCATAGTCATTTCTACACTACCCAGTTCTCAAAGGACCTACTCTGAAATATTCAGGCAAATAAAAAAACGGAGAATCAGCCATTGTTCTGATACTCTCATTCCCATTCTCTGCCCCTTCAATGTGCATTCGTACGTGACCATGGTCAGAGAAGGAATGCGGTTCCCACAGCCAAAATGGAAGTCTTGGGTAAATGTATACAGGAACATCGAGTAAATGGTTCCTTGAATTCTTGCTTCACCAACAGTTCCGTTCCTTTTTTTAGAGACTCGAGTAACAGATAAATCCGGCATGTGAGGTTGGCAGGGAGAAGTGGTGGTGAAGCGGCTAATATAAAGGTCAAAGCCGACTCTGCCTAAACAAACAGCAAAATGCTATTGATGCATTTTTTAATAGAGCACAAATTGTTCTCCCCCCCCCCCACTGCATGAAAGGCTAGCCAGATATGTTTGGTAGCCAGACTATGAGTGGCACGTGCTTTTGTGACACCTGGACACAGTTATCGGACTGTGAGAGCAACAGTGTCACATTATCTCAAACTTATAGTATAGAGTGTATACAGACAATTCTGGGATTTAAAGTCTTCAGTCCAATACTATACAGTGTATACAGGCCAGGCTGGGACTTGTAGTCTGAGTCACATATTATAAAGTGAATGCAGGCTGTGCTGGGACTTGTAGTTCTGGTCACATATCACACAGTGTATACAGACCATGCTGAAACTTGTAGTGGATGGTAATAGTGTAGTGTAGTGGATTAGCAATAGTAATAGTGTGATCAGTATCCTGCAGTAGGTATAGGATAACCCTATGCACCAGGATCAGCATACTGTAAACAGTAGTAAACTACATTCAGGAGACTATACTGCCAAAGTGCATTACTAGTGACTATGCTAAGCCTAAGCTCACTGGAAAAAGGTACCCCTTTAAATGAAAAATGGATCAGGGCTTATAGAATGGCATTAAAGGGGGCAGTTCTTTACTGGGTTCTATTGCTGGCTAGCGCTGGGGCCCATATGCAGCTTTGGTGCACTGATCAACGGTCTTGGTCAATCAGTATGCAGTGTTGGTGCTATGTAAGAAGTATCCTACCTCCAGTAAATCAGTCCCTGCTATCAGTGTGCAAAAGGTGAGCTCTCTCACCAGTCCATGCGGTGTGGCTTTAGAATCCCACTGTAGAAAGGGACCCATTGTCTCTGTGAAAATGGATCATCTGGTGAACAGGAGTGGAGGATGGGAGAGTAAGAACACACTCCAGTAAACCTGCAGCAAGGACCCAATGAGTGGGACTGTTGCAGTCTGTGCAGCGCTGCCTCTGTGTCACTGCTCTCAGGCTCTGGTCTCCATCGGTCTGGTCTCATGCTGAGATGTGGGCACACAGGCTGATGTTCTCAGATGGTCTCCTGCACTGTGTAGAGGAATAAGTTAAAAGAGCAGTTTGACAACAGCTATTCCACCACTACCCTCTGCGTCAGTGTCTTCTGGGAACTGTAGTGTAAAGAGTCCATGAGTCCCATTCTATGGCTGCTGTACCGGGATTCAATTCCCATGATCCTCAGTGCTCTGCATTGAAGTCCATTGGCTTTCCTGGGTATAGCCCCCCTGCTGACTAGAGGGGATAGTGCAAAACAACATCCAGAATGGCAATAAGAAATTAAAGTTAAACTGACTGTGAAGAGGGCAATATCTCCTTCTCCATGTTTCAGTAGTCCAGCACCTGGCTACAATAATAAAGTTGGCAGTGCCGCCACCCAAGACAGGGCCTCTGGGAAATGAACCAGTAATCTAAACAAAGTAATTGGGAGCAGAATAACTACTGCAACATTCACCATAAGAATATAGATGCACGCAAATATGGAAATAATACAAGCTTTATAAAACAAGAGATTAATAACAGTACATCCAATGTACAAAAAAGGTTTTATCAGCGAAGGGCCCGATAGGCATCCTGGTGGAATTGTGCACATATACCCAGTATTTATAGCTATTAATAGAAATACCGCCTGATGAATTCAGTTCAAGGGGCCCCTGAGGAAGATATCGAAGTGGCGCCCATCTTTGTGTCAAAGACATAATAGTCTTGGCTTCTGGTCTGGGTGAAATACAGCAGCTTGTGTGTGTATAAGGTCACGTGGCTCAGTTCTCTGAGTCTACTTCCTGGAAACTCCCTTTTATATTACATCGAAGTCCTCCAATCAGGGTTTTATGACCCAGCTAGCAGGGACAGGAAGTACCTGTCTGTATTCAACTAACTCTGTGGTAATTCATAGTCAAAAGTTACTTACAAATACATACAGTACAGGGCGGCATATCCCTACAATAGCAATGGATAAATTAAGGGTAGGTATGTCTGGAAGCAGCCCTATTGGCAGGGCCATGATATGAACTCACAAGCTCTGTTGCATCTGGCTGTGTCCCCTGAGACGGCATCCTGTCGGAACCTTTGGATAATCTTACCTTCTTTATTGTGAACCTTTTGTCATCTCCCCGCCCCTTCACAGCTCCCGGGGGAAGAATAGTAAACCTCTATTGATTTTTCTTTTTCCCTTTTGGGGTACCATATACATGGCTATATATGAGTTTTTTCATATACTTTGCAGCCTGACCACCATGGCGTGAGTTGGCAATCATCTTGCAATCAACCATACTCCTCTGTGCATCTCCTGAAGAAACTAGAGTTGTCTCACGAAACGCGTTGAGATTAGTGGCACAGTTGCTACAGATTGATGGTGGTATCTTTATGGCATTTGTAAGTCCTATCAAAAAGGTTTTTTCATGTGATACACTATTAATGCAGTGATGCTTATTAACTAGTTGTTATATTGTATGTGGTTTTTAAATGTATGAGAATACATTTTTCATATATTTTGTTTGAGGTGGGACTCTTTAAAAGTCCTGTGGGCTAAATTGTATTTGTTGTGTGCATACTACTTTGGGACTGAGACACTACCTCTACCCTATGTCTATGTACTGGAACAAGTATCTTGACTGGAAGATTTGTCATCACGTCTTGCTTCAGTGATGAATTTACCTATACCATCACTATCTGTTCCATGGACAATGACCACCAGGACAAATAGAAAGGGTGGATTGCCTCAGCAGGGACAGCAAGAATAACTTTGGAAGAAAGAATAACTAGCACTGGATAGACCCTACGACTAGAGTTGGTGGCTTCTACACCCAAAAGGACCTCCACATTTTCCTTGGTTTGATACAACTAAAATGGATTTCCAAGCACTGCACTATAATAGACCATATACATATTTATTCAAACGTAACACCACATAGAAGACTATAGGAAAGGCCAACGTGTTTTGGAGGCCAGAACCTACCCCTTTCACCCTATTCCAGGGATGGCGAACCTTGGCACCCCAGATGTTCTAGAACTACATTTCCCATGATGGTCATGCACTCTGCAGTGTAGGTGAGCATCATGGGAAATGTAGTTCCAAAACATCTGGGGTGCCAAGGTTCTCCATCACTGCCCTATACCCTATCACACAGCCCTGATGGAGTAAGTTCTGAACCCACATTGGCCATTTCATATAGTCTTCTACCTGATTTTACATTGGAATAAATCTGTATTCAGACTATTAACCTGTGGCCTGGTGCTTCAATCCCAGATTCCCCATTTAGCAACCATAACATGACAGGGTTTCTAACGCTACTACAGTCTATCCAAACTAGAAAATAAAAGCTTTGGCCTCAGTTCCTGTGTATATGTTGAACTTGTTGAACTGATCTATGTGGGACAGCTTTACCTGCGTTCGATACAGTTCCGTACACACGGCTCATGTGTAAGGTAAGTTCTACAGAATTGGAAATATCGTGGTAAATGGATACCCCAAGGTTCAGTGTTGGGACCCTTACCTTTTAATATCTTTTTTAATTATATTGGGTCTGGGATAAAAGTAACATTTCTGTCTTTGCAGATGACACCAAGCTATGCAGTGGAATAACGTCCTTACAGAATGTCTACAATTTACAAGCCGACCTCAATGCTCTGTCTAATTGGACGACTATGTGGCAGATGAGGTTTAATGTTGATAAATATAAAGTTCTGCACTTGGGCGCTAAGAATATTCATCATACATGCTAGGGGGAGTACAACTGGGGGGATCTGTAGTGGAGAAGGATCTGGGGGTTTTGGTAGATCATAAGCTCAATAATAACATGCAATGCCAAGCTGCGGTTTCCAAAGCATGTATGGACTCCAGAGAGAGAGATATAATTTTTCCCCTGTACAAATCATTAGTAAGACCTCATCTGGAATATGCAGTTCAGTTTTGGGCTCCAGTTTTCAAGAAGGATATCGGGGAACTGGAGAAAGAGCAGAGAAGAGCAACCAAACTGATAAGAGGCATGGAGGAGCTCAGCTATGAGGAAAGATTAGAAGAACTAAATGTATTCACTCTTGAGAGGAGGAGAATTAGGGGGGATATAATCAACATGTACAAATATATAAAGGGTCCATATAGTAAACTTGGTGTTGAGTTATTCACTTTACGGTCAACACTGAGGACAAGGGGTCACTCTTTACGTCTAGAGGAAAAGAGATTTCACCTTCAAATACGGAAAGGTTTATTCACAGTAAGGGCTATGAAAATGTGGAATAGACTCCCTCCAGAGGTGGTTCTGGCCAGATCAGGAGATTGCTTTAACCTGCCTGGCGGTATTCCCGAGTCTGACTCGGGGTTAGATTTTCATGCTGCGAGCGGTAACCCCGAGTCAGACTCGGGCTCGCCTAGCTGGATCCACAGGCATTGTTTACTTACCTTGTCCCTGGATCCAGCGATGCCACCGCTCTGTGTGAGCGAGCGGGACCTCGCTCGATTCACACAGCGTCCTCCTGTGCCGCCGATCTCCGTTCCCTGCGACGTTATGACGCACGGGAGCAGAGACCGGCGCCAAATTCAAAAACGTAAACAAACACATTACATACAGTATACTGTAATCTTATAGATTACAGTACTGTATGTAAGAAATACACACCCCCCTTGTCCCTAGTGGTCTGCCCAGTGCCCTGCATGTTCTTTTATATAATAAAAACTTTTCTTTCTGCCTGCAAACTGTAGATTGTCCATAGCAACCAAAAGTGTCCCTTTATGTCAAAAATAGTTTTAGAGCAGCAAAAAACAGCGATAATAAATTATAATCACTTGCAGAATTGTGCGATAGCGATTTGTGGGGAAATTCGTCATAAAAAAAAATAATGACAGCGACAATTCTGCAACTGACCAAATTTCAGTGATTTTGATTTGATCTAAAATAATTTTTATTAGAATTATATTATTATTTGTTATAATTATTTATAATTATTTATTATATTATAATTTATAATTTTGTTTTTAAAAAAATGTCATACCCGGGATGCCTATTAGAATCTTGTTTGGTCAGATTTAAGTGAGTTAATTCTAAAAATTACAGGCCTACAGTATAAAACGCCAAATTTCCTTGCAAATAATTGTACCGCTTTCAGCATGTTTTTTCTGAAAGAATCATACCGCCAGGGAGGTTAAGAAAGGCCTGGATTCTTTCCTAAATGTACATAATATAACTGAGTACTGACATTTATCGTAAAGTTGATCCGGGGAAAATCCAATTGCCTCTCAGGGGATCAGGAAGAATTTTTTTCCCCTGTTATAGCAAATTGGATCATGCTCTGCTGGGGTATTTCGCCTTCCTCTTGATCAACTGTTGGTATAGAATTGGGTTTATGGGATTGTACGATATATTATATATATATATATATATATATATATATATTTTTTTTTTACTATGGTTGACGTGGATGGATGATGTGGCCGTTTTGGTGGTATGCAGAGCACACCGCCATTCTGCCTGTGCTAGTAAGCACACACTTCATCTTAGTAAAAGAATCCATCTTTAAGCTAAAAGGTTCACTCACCGTGCATTAGGTCTACCATTCATTCAAATAACCAAACATCAACCATCTTGTTCTCAGTTCGCCATCGCCGCCATCATTGCCTTTTTTAAGCTCCTCACGGCTCCTTTATTCTCACAAACAGGAAGTGATCACTCCACCAGTTAATCACCTCCCCATGGGAGTCGTCATCACAGGATGTCCTCTCCACACAACAAGCACCATATAAGGGCATCCCTCTAACAGGATTGCCCTATACAATGAATACAATACATGAATAGAATACATGAATGGAATACATACAATGCTGGCTAAAGTCTTACGGGCGTGTCTGGGCAGGGAATGCATGTACGCCTTCCCTGACTCCAAAAACGCTCACAAGCTCCCATATTATCGCTGATAGAATCCTTATTTTGCGCCATTCCATAGAATAACGCATATTCAGATTATACCATTATTGTAGGTGGAATGGAGGCTATCTACAGGCTTATGCTACGAATCCCAAACCATGCTGATCAGACACAGCAGAGAAAAGAGAGCACATCCGTCTATAACCACTAATGTCCTTGCGGAGCAAACATATCCCCTCCTCAGCGATCGTCCGCGCTAATGCACAGAGGGCCCCTCGCCGGCGGACATATGCCCACACCGCAAACATCACACTCCAACCTCAAGACATTTTCTACTAATAGACGAGATTCAACCAGTCCCAGACTGCCCCAGTCAGCTCTTTTAGAGCTGGTTATTGTGTCTTTTTTCAACCTGACTAACTACGTAACCTATCTGCATGTAGACTGCTTAGGCCCTGTACAGCACAGCTAGTCATTTTCCGGAATGCCACCAATGATTGACGTGCCACACGCTGGGAATCCCCATTGCCGGATGTCCTAGACTCACTTCCAGAGTACTTTCTCCTCTAAAACCCCCTCTGCACAAAACAGATAAACTTAAGGCGATGTTATTTCTTCCCTGTGTGCGGCGAAGTTTCCGTTTTCAGTGAAAGGTCAGTGGTTTATAGTCAATGTGTCCATATCTAATCTTTTTTTATTCAAGTCTTCCCTGTCTTTGTGTGAAAGTGGGACAGATAGACATCCGGGTCATATAGAGGCTTCCTGGCTACTTCCGAAGATTTCTGGGGATTTGCTCTTACACACTTGGCACAATGACATGATTCATGAGCTAGGGTTCTTCAGAATCATATCTAAAGAAGACCTCATCCAAAGGAAAGAGAAACATTCCATAGAAATATTGGAATTTCCCTTCTGGTAATCTGAGACCTCAATTCTTGGCTGGAATTCTGAATTTCTGCCTATGGACAGTATGGGACTGTTACCAGAAAATCTGTCTTCTGTACCTCTGACCAGGGTCTAGAAACAGGTCTTCATCGGCTGTAAGGTGCTATAGGAGAGAGGGCAGAAAAACGGCACGGGTGATAGGCATATGGTAAACTGTAACCACATGAGGTAGAGGGAGGTGCAGAGATTTCCAATGGAAGCAAAGGTAGGTCACCTTAAAGTGGACCTCATCCAGAAACAGTTTCCCTAGATATAGATGTAGCAGTCTGTATCACAAAGGGCATAACTACGTGTAGCATATGGTTTCTACTAGTTACTAACATCCGCCATATCACCCTGCGGCCAGACCTCCATCTATCACCTCAGAGACAATGAACAGTCATTTGCGTTGTTTTTGTTTTTGTTTATTGGGGGATATAACTTGGTTGGGGGAAAGGGAATATGGGATGCCTATAGAACAAGTTGCTTTGTCATCACATTTAAGTAATTTGAACGAGTAGATTGAGCCTTGAAGAACTGATGAACCCTAACATTTACAGTCACTTTCCCTGCATAACCCATGCAGACTATTGCTCATTCTCTGCAAAGCTCCTGCAGACTGTTGCTCCCAGGACTTCTCTCCTCCTGCACAAAACTTCTTCTGTAAACTGTTATGTCCCATCATCGTCACTTGACAAGGGATCACTCTGAATAATCCCAGATTGCTGACTGTAATTAGTTGTACTTGGCTGTAATTTGATGTGTAGTTACTAGGCCAGAGGTCTGCAGCACCTTTCCCCGGCGTCCTAGTAATTTAGTAGCTCTAGTTGAACGACTACTGATCCCAGCTAGACCAACCTGCAAATCCTGCGCCCGCAGGCCACATCGATTTGACACGAATCCCACAGTCTCTCCTCTGGCCTCGCACCTAGCTCCCCTGGCATGCCTCTTCCAGAACATCCACTGTGTCACACTCACCGACCTTCACCTGCCCCGAGCCCATGATGGAGAACTTTAACCAGACATCCATTCCAATAGGTTCTCCAGCCCCTCTGTTCCAGGACACCTCCTCCATGTAAGGATCAGGCTCCCTCCCAGCTCTCACGGGCTCCTCCTCTGGGCCTCACACCCCCCCTCCCCAGATGGGGATGGGGCTTCTGCTGCTATCTAGGACTCCATTCTTCAGGTCTCCTGGATGAAAACTCCTCCCCAGTGAGCTGTTACCTCAGCTTATATGGGAGGCCTGCCCCCTGCCAATTCCAAGTGGGAATTGGTCAGGGCTCCTCACATGAGATGCCTGTCACTCCAGCTTCTGGCCCTGTCCCTCTTCCAGAACAATCTCCCTGGAAGCAGGGGAGTTGCCCAAGCACTGAAGCACAGGTGGTTACACCCACTGCTACACTAACCACTCCCTGCCCCCAGATCAAAACAAGCAGGCCTAGCCTGAAGCATAGGCCTGCCTAAAGTTACCTGTGCTGACAGCTTACCTCACAAAAATCCTCACTCTAGCACCTACCCATGGTAGAGGGTACTACATACGGAATAGGGATGAGCTTAATGTTTATGTTTGGACCGAGCCGTGGCAAGTAGGGCATTTAGATGAATATCAAAACATTGACCTGTTAACATTATGTACAGTATATTGTAGTATGACTACTGCTGTTATACATGACAGCTTCATGCTGTCAATAAACACGCTGGGGGGTGCAGGCACCACTGTGTCCTTGACAAAGAGTGCTGTCAGCAGACCTATCCACTTACATGGCCAGGAATCTCCAGCAATGTAAGGAAAGAAGTCTGTGATAGTTTAGTTAAAAAAAAGATAAAAATGATTTGGTCGTTCCCTCATAATTCATACCAGGCCCTTTAGATCTGATAAGAATTTTAAGGGGGACCCCAATAAAAGATAAAGAAAAAAACATGAGATCTCACTAAAAATATCTACCAGACCCTTACGTAAGGTAAACCGGATTCCTAGCATCAGAAAGCCAGTGAGGATTTGTGCTTGTGCTCGTGCTCATGCTCGTGTGCACTGCACATGTCCTAATTTTTACAAGTGAAGGGGCAATGCTAGTGTCCCAATGCTGCTCCCAATGAGTGGGCGCTATATGTTGAAATTATTGTTGCCTGGGCAGTAATTTGGCCCAGAGAGATTTTGTTCAAATTCATGGCTCTGTTTCAGTTTAGCAGGTCGCATGGTTTTCCCCCTGACAGTTGGTGTCGCTGTCACCGCTGGTCAGGGTTGGAAAGGCAACAGGCTGGATGCATTGGGTACCTCTTTCCCAGAAGCAGCCCAGAGGGCGTGGTCAACCCACTGTTCATTCTGGGAGAGAGTACTTAAGGAATAGACACCATTTTTGTGGGGTTCGTCTCCCAATCCTCACCTGAGGGCCCTCCTAGCCTCAGGAATGTGTTGCCAGTTACCGTCTTAGGGCCACGTTGGCCTGAGGCCTCGCAACTGAGATGTAGGCGAAGGAGCTACTGGGGCCTACCGATCCAGGGATGATCCTGTGTCGCCTTACCTGCTGGAAGGGACCAAGCAATTGAGGACTCAATTGGAGGATATGTCCGGATCTCAAAGTTTACCTCACAGTGTTGCTGGAACGGCTGAAAGATCCTGACACTGAGAGCTGAGTTCTTCCCTCAGAAGGTAACCTAGTCTGTGTCATAGACTATCGAACAAGTTCTACCTTCACCTAATCTATGGCAGAGACTATTGAACAAGTTCTACAATTTACTAAGTCTGTGGCAGAGACTATCTTTTGATCGAGCTTCGCATCGGCTGCTAGGCCAGTCAGAGTGGGCCTATCCAGTGGTCGCTGAGTCCAGCGTGGAGACAGTTGTTCCTCTGGACCTAACAGAATATCTGTGATCCGCAAGTCAGATGCCTGAATCCCCCCTAAACCTCCATCCCTCTTTTCTGAAGTTGACTTTAATAAAAACCCTCTCTGTAGGAGGGAGAAAAAGTGACTTGGTGTTTGGTGCAGACATTTCTTCCTTTAACCACCTCTTCAAGGAGAAGGTAACGGCAGGCCCAAATCTAAATCAGCAGCTCCTTCGTGGGGTAGTACTACACTAGATATACTGTTTCAATCGAATATTCGTGCATGAGCACATGCACATACCAATTAGCACCTGGTGTCCATTGACCTATTTAACCATTTGCCGCCCGCCCACCGTCAAATGATGGACGGGCGGTGCGGCTCTCATTCTGGGAAGATGTCATATGACGTTGTCCCACAACAGCCGCTCTTGCGCACTAATCGCGGCTGCACCGTATTGCTAGGTCACGGTGCAAACCCGATCTCTGTAAGGAGCCACGGCTCTTTAACCATGTGATCGGCTGTGTCCAATCACAGCCGGTCACATGTAAACACGGAGATGCCTGTAATCGGCACTCCTCGCCTCACACTGACAGAATGTGTGGCGAGAAACGCAGATCAGCGGCATCACCTCGCAGGGGGACATCTACACATGTAATCAGGGCACTGATCAGCATCAGGAGCCATTGGTCCTCCATGTAATAGCAATACAGTAAAAAAATATTAAAAGTTCACAAAAATAAAAGTAATATATATAATGATTTTTTTTTTTTTTAATGAATCTTCAGTCCAAAAATTGCTCTGCCAGCGAAAAGAAAGCATATTTTGAGGATACAGTGACTGTGCCAATTGTTTCCATGTATACAGTGAATAGACTCAAGTTTTAAGCCCAATATTTAAGGGAGTATTTGCCACACACAGTATTGCATGTTTATGCTTCTATGGGTGCCTGAGGCTGAACCCACAGGGGAAAAAAAATATTAAAAAAATGATACCAGGTACCATGGATGACTACTTATAGACATGGATTTATGGTGGGAATCTCAGGGGGATCAGCACTATAGGGTAGGCAGATCGGTTTAAGAATGTTTGACCTGTGCCCCAGCTATGCCAGGCTAGGATAACCTCTGTTGGAAGGCAACATGGTTTAATATCATATTTCTGGAATTTTACTTCCTGGTTGATACAGGCAGATAGCCCCAAGTTGGAATGTAACCAATTATACATCAAAGCGTTGTAGAACAGGAGCTTGGCTCAAGCCCACCTGGTGTTATATGTGTGATTACAGGCTTCAAAGAGAACAAGGGCTAGCTAACACTGAAGACGGCCCAGTGCAGATAGACATGATACATGGACAATGCTGCCCCTAGTGGCCAATACAGGAAGACGGACAGAAATATAATATATTAAAGGGACTACCTCTTGGCAATATCTTATTGGACAGGAGGCAAGTGGCGGTGGTTACGAGTGGGTGTGAATGAATGTGTAAAAAGTACACACAGAAGAAAAATCGTCTCTTTTGGATTTTAGCTTGCTTCTGTGTGCCTCATGGCTCTTTTGCCATCTTGAGCTCAGCTGACAAAACAATCAGGCCCGTCGCTACAGGACAGGCAAAACAAACAATTTCTTGGGGCCCCAAGCTGGCCTGGGGCCCCCAACTTCCCCTTTTCAGGCTGTAGCGTGGCCCAGCTCCTCTTCCTTCCTCCTAGAGTCCTGTCAGTACAGGAGAATCAGTTTCCTGTTCCTGGCCGGACTGACAGGAAGTGCACACTGAGTACTCACTTCCTTTCAGTCCGGCCGGGAACACAGGAAACTGAATCTCCTGTACCAAGCGGTACCAGGCCCGGGTACTATCTGATAGGGGACTGGGGACCCATAATGATAGAACACTGGACTGACAGGAGGAAGAGGATCTCGGCCATGCTACAGCGGCAGCCTACAAGGAAGAAGGGGAGGTGAGAATAGAAAAACATAGGGACTAGGGAGGGGGGGAGGAGTAAGAACATGGGCGTAAAAAATTAGTGTAGCGCTAACGTAGGCTTTGTGTGCAGGGGGGGTGCTTGGGGGCCCCCATTTTGCTTGGGGCCCCCAAATTCCTTCAAACGGCCCTGTAAACAATATCTCGAGGAATGCATTGTCATAAGTATCTTTGATGTTAGCGTTCGATGTTAGCAGTTCCCTATGTCGTGGAAAAATTCCCTTGGGCTTTGTACGCAAATCCACACCAGCGTCTAAATGCACACAAAGCACAAAACAATTCCCTCGTGCTTAAAAGCACATTTGTATCAAGCTGTTTGGTACAAGGAATATGAAGTACTTCAATGGCACCAGGTAGAATCAGAAACGGTGCTGCTTCAAGCTGGAATCTCAAGCGTCTGGGCAGAGCACAGAAACTCGGGTTCTTTTATTCACTGGAAACAAAAGAATAACAAAGCAGGAAGTGAGGGACCCAACAGCCAATCACTTCCCTTAATACAAAATGACATGACAGGAAATGATTAATAGTAAAGGGGAGGGCACTCACAGGAGGGAAGGGGATGGAAGTGCACACACCCCATCTAAGTCAGCATGGAGCCCACTCAATACTGTTCAACTGTTCAAAGTAAAAAGTATATTTTACTACCCGGGGGAAGCCTGCTCATAGGTATTCCTTTTTTTTTTATAAATAAAATAAGCCATACCTTACTCAACGCCTACATGTACACCTGTCTGCCTGTCTACCTACTGCCTCCTCACTGGTCCCTGCTGCCTTCTGGGACCTGTGTGTTTTCCAGAAGACGGGGGGGGGGGGAGTGGCGTAACCCCCGTGGGGGTTTATGCCCGGAAGTGGGTGCAAATACCTGTATTATACAGGTATCTGCACCCCCCTCCCTCCTGAAAGGTGCAAAATGTGACACCGGAGGGGGGGAGAATTCTGAAAAGCGGAGGTTCCATTTTTGTGTGGACCCCACTTTAATATGCACCAACCTTTTAACACATTTAGGTAGATTGAGAGAGAATGGTTTAAACTTGCGGCGGCGTAGCTTAGCGTGTTTAGGCTACGCCGCCGTAAGTTAGCGAGGCAAGTACTTGATTCTCAAAGTACTTGCCTGCTAAGTTACGGCGGCGTAGCCTAAAGCAGGCGGGCGTATGGGCGCCTAATTCAAATGTGTGTAAGGGGGGCGTGTTTTATGTTAATGGGGCTTGACCTTACGTTTTTGACTTTTTTTTTTTAACTGCGCATGCGCCCGGCGCCTTCATTTCCCAGTGTGCATTGCGGCTAAGTACGCCGCACGGGCCTATTGATTTCGACGTGGACGTAAACGACGTAAATCCCTATTCACGGACGACTTACGCGAACTACGTAAAAATTTCGAATTTTGAAGCGGGAACGGCGGGCATACTTTAACATTACTATTCCATCTATTAGATCAGGGATATGCAATTAGCGGACCTCCAGCTGTTGCAGAACTACAAGTCCCATGAAGCATAGCAAGACTCTGACAGCCACAAGCATGACACCCAGGGGCAGAGGCATGATGGGACTTGTAGTTTTGCAACAGCTGGAGGTCCGCTAATTGCATATCCCTGTATTAGATGGAATAACTTTAGGCCTGATATTGCCTTACGGAAACGGCGTAAATGTACTGCGTCGGCCGGGCGTACATTCGTGAATCGGCGTATCTACTAATTTACATATTCTACGCCGACCGCAATGGAAGCGCCACCTAGCGGCCAGCCTCAATATTGCAATCTAAGAAAGGACGGCGCAAGCCGTCGTATCTTAGATATGTTTAAGCGTATCTCTGTTTGAGAATACACTTAAACATAAGTCGGCGTAGATTCTGAGTTAGGTCGGCTTATCTACTGATAAGCCGGCCTAACTCTTTCTGAATCTACCTAATTGTTAATATTCTTACCATTGTTGACGAAAATTTATGGTAAATTGTATTGTTACTTATAAATAAATAAAAAATTATTGTTTAAAAAAAAAGAGGCTCAATACAGATTTTGTTGTGATGAGACTTGTATTTATGGAATAATACATTTTCAAATCATGTGTATCAATTAATTAGTAATTTGTATGTGATGTACCTCACTTACAGTAAAGCCCCGGGGCTAATGTATTGGAATTTGTGTATACAGTATAAACATCACTGGGTCTACATAGGGTTTGTAATGAAAACAGAAAGGTTTTAATAAAATTCTATTAGCACGTGAATGAGGGGGATGGGAGGAACCCGGGAAAAGAAAAATATAAGCAGATTAAACTTCAACTTTAAGTTATATTTTAATTCAGGAAATTAATCATAATAATTGCCCTTGTGGAGCCAAGAAGGAATCTCCTCCCAATGTACATTTGCCCATTGCCCAAGGGTTTGTTATTTGTCTGACTGATGAAGTTCTTGAGTAGTTGTTTTAGCCTTTGTAATGGCGTAATCTTTAGATTGGATCTGACGGGCAGATTAGCATGGCACCGCTCAACATTGTGATGTTTAGTCACCGCTCATTAAAAAGGAAAGATGGTAGGATGGACAGGAATCCTTCGTCTCCAAGCAGGAAAGAGATGGCCAAGACAATGGGAAAGAGCATGGCATACGAAGGCGTCATCAGGCTCCATGATCTCCATCCGAGACTAGGAATATTTTGTTGTGTAACAAGCTAGTCTGTATTCCCGCGTCTCTAAAGTAAACAGGATCATTGTTATGAACGCCATCGAGACTCCCCAGATCTGTCTTTAGAAGGACACAGTGGCGTCTCCAGCTTTCATATTTAGGGGGGGCACATGGGGAGACAGGGACAAAAGTAGGGGGGCCAACTATAAAATGCAATTATATATATATATATATATATATATATATATATATATATATATATATATCCTGGGGCCCTTTACTACGATCCCACTATGGGCCCTTTCACATGTTCTGCAGTGAGCTCCCTTCCTACTATACTGGGGCCCCCCAGGGTGGCAGAAAACAAGAGATATATGTCACCAGCACACCCAAGAAAATATAAGGGTCCAAAGCAGTGGGAGAACTATCAGGGTTTATTTATTTATTTATTTAAAATGCTTATTGGGAGCGCAGTCATTACCAGCAGGCCTCGATGCGCTCATAGAACCAACATATAAAAATACAGAACACATTGCAAAGGTTGTCTTGCCACCGGGCCCTGGTGTTCTGCCACTCTAGGGTTCCCCAGCTGTCCTGTCCCTGCTATTTACAGAGCTGGTCTGGCGTCTGTCTCCTTGGCAGCGGCGGCAGTCTATTAGGACCTAGTGCTGGTGACATTATGGGTGCATGCAGGGGAAGGCTGGCACTATTGGTTATAGAGAGCCGAGCCCCCAGCTGGTCACCTAGCAGCAGTAATGCTGTATAACCTTCTCTGTTGACATGCTGATCGGCATGTGATCCAGGTGATGCTCCCAATCAGATCTAATAAACACAGTATTTATTAGCATCAAGAGTACAACCACATAAATATAATCAACCGTATGATCAGCAGCCATGTGGGCTCTATGCCTGTAAAGTGTGGGCTTTGATCAATAAAATCACTGATATTTATGACTAGGATTTGACTAAGAGCATCACCTGGATTGCATCCGGATCAGCATGTCAGAGAAGATCCACTGCTGCTAAGCAACCTGCAGGGAGCTCAACTGTCTACAACCAATAGAGATGGGCTCGGGTGTGTTTGAAATCCCACATGCCCAATCCCGCCAGGAAGCCGACACTCCACAGTGCTAATCAATGTATGGGCTGCCTAAGAGCTAAGACCAGCCATAGACAGTTTAAATCTCAGCTGGTTCAGCAGAAACTGGCTGAGATTTGAACCATTAATGAGCAGATTCTCTTATAATTATCACTAGTGGTTGCTGTATAGTCACTAGTGATAATCACTGTTTGTCGGGAGAATATAATTGCTGGGCAGGAGGGATATTCCCCTGTCACCACTGTCTGTTAATGGGGGAATCATGCAAGTTTCTTTCATGCAATCTGTGGATGCAGGAAAGAAAATTGCACCGTATATTATCTGCCTAACTGAAAGTGAAAGTAAATTGTGAATGTTTTTAAAGAACAGGAGAGGTGTAGGGAGACAGATCGGGGGGACAGAAGGGATGGAGATAATGTAGTTCAGTGATTACAGTGTACTGCAGTCTGCAGTGCACACACTTAAAACACGGCCCAGGCTAGAATATCTGGTTGTGTGAGCGCTCGCATTATGCAGTGTTGACGAGCACAGGGAGGGGGAGGAATTCCCCGCAGAGCTTACTGGGGACGCTCTCCCTCTCGGGGAGCAAAATACAAAAATTGCAAAAAAAAAAAAAAAAAAAAAAAAAATTTTTTTTTTTTGGGGGGGCACATGGTGGGGCACAGCATGATGTTGGGGGGGTCAGGGCCCCCTCTGGCCCCCCCCTAGGGACGCCCCTGGAAGGACAGTCATGTGTTTTGCATTCGATGGCAGATGTCTGTTTACAATGTCCTGATTAAAGCGCCCCATGGCTCCAGGAAGTGGAGGGGACAGCCATTCATAACAGCTTCTAAAGAAAGCCGGCAATATACCGACTCAAAGACAGTTCTTCTGTCTTTTTGTATTTTTCCAATCGCCTACTAATTGTACTTTCTTAAAGCGGAGGTTCACCCATAGATTACAAATTTTCCCCTTAGATGGATGCTCGTTTTGTCTAGGGGAATCGGCTAGTTGTTTTAAAATATGAGCAGTACTTACGGTTTACGAGATGCATCCTCTCCGTCGCTTCCGGGTATGGGCTGCGGGACTGGGCGTTCCTTCTTGATTGACAGTCTTCCGAGAGGCTTTCGACGGTCGCATCCATCGCGTCACGATTTTCCGAAAGAAGCCGAACGTCGGTGCGCAGGCGCAGTATAGAACCGCACCGACGTTCGGCTTCTTTCGGCTACGAGTGACGCGATGGATGCGACCGTCGGAAGCCTCTCGGAAGACTGTCAATCAAGAAGGAACGCCCATTCCCGCAGCCCATACCCGGAAGCGGCGGAGAAGATGCATCTCGTAATCGGTAAGTACGGCTCATATTTTCAAACAAATAGCCGATTCCCCTAGACAAAACGAGCATGAAGCTAAGGGGAGAAGAGAAAAAAAAAACAAATTGGTTGAACTCCCGCTTTAATTTTGTAAAGAAAAAATCCGTTTGATAGATAATGGCCCAGATTCTCATACAATTACGTTGCTCCTGGGCAGCGTAACGTATGTGATTTACGTTACACCGCCGCAGGTTTACAGCGTTAGTGCCTGATTCTCAGAACACTTACCTGTAAACTTGCGGCGGTGTATCGTAAAAGCGCTCGGCACAAGCCCGCCCAATTCAAATGGGGCAGGCACCATTTAAATTAGGTGCGTTCCCGCGCCGAGCGTACTGCGCATGCTCCGTCGGGTAAATTACCCGACGTGTATTGCGCTAAATGACGTCGCACCGACGTCATTTGCTTAGACGTTAACGTAAATGGCGTCCAGCGCCATTCACGGACATCTTACGCAAACAACGTCGATTTTTTAAATTTCGACGCGGGAACGACGGCCATACTTAACATTGGCTTTTTCCCACCATAGACCATGGGGCAACTTTACGCGTCGGAAAGGCTACGGAAACAACGGAAATTCTCTGCGTCGAGCGCGCGTACGTTCGGGAATCGTCGTAATTTGCTAATTTACATAAGCGACAGGGAAAACGACATCGGCGACACCTAGCGGCGGAAAAAAAATTGCATTTAAGATCTGGCAGCGTAAGAGCCTTACGCCTGTCAGATCTAATGGGTATCTATGCGTAACTGATTCTAAGAATCAGTCGCATAGATACCCGGGGCCAGATTAGGACTTACGACGGCGCAAATGGTGTTTTGCGCCGTCGTAACGCTTTTGAGAATCTGGGCCAATGTATGTACAGTTGCTACACAAGCCTTTCCAATGATTCTAGGATGATGGCCCCCTCCAGGTGTCTGAATGTACATGTAGCACTAACCTCCTATGGAGCTGCTGGATTTTATGGGCATTCCTAGTGTATCTATCGTTGATCGGGCCTACAGCTGCCCCAAAGCACTCGCTGACCCACCATCAGCGACCAAATGACTGACATTCATTCTATCAAGTTTTTCCTTTAGGGTCTATTGGCTCAGTGTCCATGGGAGAGAGAGTGTTAGAGATTACAGGATACCTAAAATAGCAACAAATTATCCCCTGTTCATATGATTTTAGCCCCTCTCATGGGCTATTAGTGTGCCTTTAAGCTAAAACCGATAATGGACTGTGCAAACTTTTGGATAGCCACCTTTCTGTCTTCCAGGCCTTAGCATAGGTCAATACCTAATCCTTGGGACTTGGTTCTGAAATTGTTCCCTCTCCAGGCAGCAGACCTTGAAGGCTATGGCTGGATCACATTGGCATTGCCTTCAGGCAAAGCCTGAGAGGGAAGGACCCTTCTGCAAGAGATCCCATATTTTTATCACTTTCCCCAGCCCAAATCACTGGCAATAAATATCCTAGTGATTTTCCAGAGTGAAATACTGTTATTATTGGCGTATAACACTCACTTTTTCACTCTGCAAATCGGTTGCAAATAGTGTGTGCGTGTTATATGCCGATACTGCAATTTGGGCTGCCTCGGAGAGAACAGGGAGGGGGCGAGCCGAGCGCCATCAGATTGCATACAGCGAGAATCTCCTGTTTACTCAGCGGCCTCTGTAATAGCAAGTCCCGTCTCCTGGGCCGGCATTGGACCAGTGTTCTGTCTATCATAGATGCCCATCCAGGAGGCGGGACTTTGTATTAAAGAGGCCGCTGAGTAAACATGAGATTCTCGCTGTTTGTAATCTGACGGCGCTCATCCCGTCCCCCTCCCTGAGCATTGATCAGGCTGCATTCATGGCAATGGGGAGGCTGCAGATGGGCATTAATCAAGCTGCATTGATGGGCAATGGTGAGGTTGCAGATGGGCATTGATCAAGCTGAATTGATGGGCAATTGTGAAGCTGCAGATGGGCATTGATCAAGATGGATTGATAGGCAATTGTGAAGCTGCAGATGGGCATTGATCAAGATGCATTGATAGGCAATTGTGAAGCTGCAGATGGGCATTGATCAAGATGCATTGATGGGCAATTGTGAAGCTGCAGATGGGCATTGATCAAGATGCATTGATAGGCAATTGTGAAGCTGCAGATGGGCATTGATACAGATGCATTAAAGGGCAATTGTGAAGCTGCAGATGGGCATTGATCAAGATGCATTGATGGGCAATTGTAAAGCTGCAGATGGGCATTGATCCAGATGCATTGATGGGCAATTGTGAGGCTGCGGATGGGCATTGATCAAGCTGTATTGATGGGCAATTTTGAGGCTGCAGGTGGGCATTGATCAGGCTGCATTGATGGGCACTGGCCCGTATTTTGCTTTAAAGTTCTTTATTTAAAATGTAAGTTTTTTCCAGAAACGTCCCTCTTAAAATGAAGGTGTGTGTTATACGCCTGTGTGTGTTTTATGCCGATAAATACAATAAATATTCATAACCCATTAAATTGTAACTTCTTCCTCTATCTAGTGGTTAACACTCCCCAAGAGTAGGCAGAAGTAAACAATGCCCTAGGCCAGAGGTCTCCGATCTACAGCCTGTGGGCCAGCTCTGGCCTGCTACAAGATGTAGCACCAGTGGTGTATCCTCAATGTGTACTGATTAAGGATTAAGGTAAACTAAAACTTCCTATGGTCCCTGCTCCTGCTTACATAGTTATTATTATTATTATTATTATTATTATCATACACGATTTATATAGCGCCAACGGTTTACGCAGCGCTTTACAATGTATAGGGGTGACAACACAATTACCGTACAGTTTTTTATACAAAAGGTACAGGAGGGCCCGGCTCGTAGAGCTTACATTCTAAAGGGAGGGTTGGTGATACAAAAGGTAACAGCTGCAGAGAATGATTTGATAGGGGTGGCTCTGGGACAGTTGTTAGCTGGGTGTGGGATAGGCTTCCCTGAATAAATGGGTTTTCAGGGATCTCCTAAAGGTGGACAGGGTACGGGCTGATTGGACATACTGGGGAAGGGGGTTCCAGAGGATGGGAGAGGCTCTGGAGAAGTCCTGAAGGCGAGCATGGGAGGAGGTAACAAGGGAGCTAGAGAGCAGGAGGTCCTGGGCGGAGCGGAGGGGACAATTTGGGCGATTTCTGCAGATGAGGTTGGTGATGTAGATGGGGGCGATTTTGTGAATGGCCTTGTATGTTGGGGGTTAGCATTTTGAATTTTACACTTTGGGGTAGGGGAAGCCAGTAAAGGGATTGGCAGAGAGGAGCAGCAGTCAAAGATCGGTTAGTGAGGTGTATTAGTCCAGCATTCATAATAGACTGAAGGAGGGAGGAGCCTGCATAAGGGTAGGCCATTAAGGAGAGTGTTGCAGTAGTCAAGGTGGGAAATAATCAAGGAGTGGATAAGTTGCTTTATGGTGTCATTAGTCAGGAAGGTTCGAACTCTGGAGATGTTGCGGAGGTTAAAGCGGAGGTTCACCCATACATAACTATTTTTCCCCTTAGATGTATGCTCGTTTTGTCTAGGGGAATCGGCTAGTTGTTTTAAAATGTGAGTCGTACTTACCGTTTACGAGATGCATCTTCTCCGCCGCTTCCGGGTATGGGCTGCGGGACTGGGCGTTCCTATTTTGATTGACAGTCTTCCGAGAGGCTTCCGACGGTCGCATCCATCGCGTCACGATTTTCCGAAAGAAGCCGAACGTCGGTGCGCAGGAGCAATATAGAGCTGAACCGACGTTCGGCTTCTTTCGGCTACTAGTGACGCGATGGATGTGACCGTCGCAAGCCTCTCGGAAGACTGTCAATCAAGAAGGAACGCCCGCCCCCGAAGACCCATACCCGGACGCGACGGAGAAGATGCATCTCGAAAACGGTAAGTACGGCTCATATTTTAAAACAGCTAGCCGATTCCCCTAGACAAAACGAGCATACATCTAAGGGGAAAAGAGAAAAAAATACTTAATTGGGTGAACTCCCGCTTTAAGGCGGCAGGATTTAGCCAGTGATTGGATGTGGGGGCTGAAGGAGGGGTTAGAGTCAAGGATTACACCCAGCACCCTGGCATGTGTGGAGGGACCAATGGTTGGGTTGTTGATATAAATGGTAAAGTCATGGAGGGGGGGAACCGGGAAGGAGGAAATATGACAAGCTCAGTTTTAGAAAGATTGAGTTTGAGGAAGTGGTGTGGCATCCATACTGATATGTCATTCAGTAAGTTTGAGATCCATGAAGAGATCGAGGGGTGAGTTGAGGAGTGGAGAGATAGATCTGGGTGTCGTCGGCATAGAGGTGGTATTGGAAGCCATGGGAGGTTATCAACTGACCCAGGGAAGAGGTATAGAGAGAGAATAGGAGGAGCCTAAGGACGGAGCCTCGGGGTACCCCAACAAAATGAGGAATAGGAGCGGAGGAAATGGAGTTGTAAGTGACACTAAAAGTGCGCTGAGATAGTTAGGAGGATACAGCAGAATCACGGAGGCCAAGGGAGTGTAGTTTGCTGAGGAGGAGCAGATGGTCAACTGTGTCAAAGGCAGCAGAGAGGTCTAAAAGTATGAGTATGGAGTAATGGCCATTGGTTTTAGCAGTTAGTAGGTCATTGGTGAGTTTTTGTAGGGCACTTTCAGTAGAATGTTGTGGGCAGAAGCCAGACTGTAGAGGGTCGAGAAGGTTGTTGTCCATGAGGTAGCGACTCATTTGGTCATGGACAAGGCGTTCGATGAGCTTGGAGGCAAACAGGGAGATGGAGCGGGGAGATGGGTCTTAAGTTATTCAAACTGGTGGGATCTAGTGAGGGTTTTTTAAGTATAGGGGTAACCAGTGCATGTTTCTGCAGGGAAGGAAAGGTGAAGGAGGAGAGGGAGAGGTTGAAAATGTGTGTTAAGGAGTTGAGGATAGAGCGGGAAGGTGGTCGCAGTAATTGAGGGGGGACAGGGCCCAGGGGACAGGTGGTGAGGTGGGCCATGGAGAGGAGTTTATCAACTTCATCTGTGGTAACTGGGCAGAAGGAGGAGAGGATTGAGCTTGGTGTTCGACCCGATGTGTTGGGTAGGGGAGGAATTTGAATGCTGGATATCTCCTTGCGAATTGTGTCGATTTTGCTGTTGAAATGGTTGGCAATCTGTTGAGCGTTAGTTGGTGGATGGGGGCAGTGGGGGGTGAAGTAAGGAATTAAGGTTAGAAAAGAGTTGATGAGGTTTGGATGAGAATGTTTTGATGAGAGTGTTGTAGTAGGTTTGTTTAGCAGTGTGGAGGCAGCCCAAAAGGATTTACCCACTTCCTGACCAAGGCTATTTTTTGCGATACGGCACTGCGTCGCTTTAACTGACAATTGCACGGTTATGCAGTTATCTCCTCACCTTTAAGTTCTAGAGACATAATGGTAAATAAAGTGCAATCTCCCTGAATGGAACAATTGGAATTTATTTAAAGTCAAATTGTGCCAAGCTCTGGAGCCCCCCGGTATAATTCAGAAACTCACACTTTCAACCTGATTTCTGATGAAAAAAGAATTGTACTTGGAAAGCAAAAAAAGGTTTTAGTTAATTAATTCATGTCTACTTTATGATCAGATTAAGATTTACATATATCGCTTTAAGAAAAATTGAAATGTTAAAGACTATTAGCCGGATTTACGTAGATCGGCATATCTTTGTGCCGGCGTAGCGCATCTTATATGCGATACGCCGACGTAACTTTGAGAGGCAAGAGCAGTATTCACAAAGCACTCGCTCCCAAACTTGCGGCGGCGTAACGTAAATTGGCCGGAGTAAGCCCGCCTAATTCAAAGTAGGTTGAAGGTGGGCGTGATACGTGTAAATGAACCGTGACCCCATGCAAATGAATGGCCGAACGAACGGCGCATACGCGCGCATGCTCAGAATCACGTCGCATATACTCCCTAAGATACGACGGCTCAATACCTACGACGTGAACGTAACCTACGCCCAGCCCCATTCACGTAAGACTTACGTAAACGACTAAAATACGACGGCTGTTTCCGACGTCCATACCCTAACATGACTTACCCCTGCTTTAGGTTGAATAACTTTAAGCCGGACGTACGCCTTACGTAAACGGCGTAGATTACAGCGACGGGCGTAAGTACGTTCGTGAATCGGCGTATCTCGGTCATTTGCATATTCGACACGTAAATCAATGGAAGCGCCCCTTGCGGCCAGCGTAAATATGTGCCTAAGATACGACGGCGTAGGAGACTTACGTCGGTCGGATCAAGCCAAAATTCAGGCGTATCTTGTATTGAGAATTAGGCGCACAGATACGACGGCGCATTCGAGAACTTACGCGGCGTATCAGAAGATATGTCGGCGTAAGTCCTATGTGAATCCGGCAATATATTTTCCTTTAGGCGTAAGGCCAACCAGGCGTCTGTTTTGTTGACTCTTGTCTTGACTCTTGTCTCTAACTGTTGCTGTCCATCTGCTGGGCAGTGGCACCGTAGAAAGAAGAGACAGTGGGTCGTCTCGAAGGCAGGAAAAAATAGCTGGCACAATGGGAAGTTCCCTTCGGCAAGCGCTTGGCGTCATCTCGCTTGGCTTCTTCGGAGCCAGGGATCTGCTTGGTCTTTTGTTTTGAGACGTCATGCATTTTCTGCGTTTCCTTGTTTTTACTTTAAACTGGAAGTGTTGTAAACATGATGAATGACTCAAGGCTAAACCACAGGAGGATTTCAATCAGTTTTCATTAACTGTTTCTCCCTATGAGTGTAGAAGCTTTCTTAGATGGACCATATTAATGTTCAACATTTTGAGTACCGGGGGAGGCTGTTAGTGGCTAGGGATCGGGTAATTGTTCTGCAATGCATTATTTTAGTGCTGGGGATTAGGTAAGGGCAGCGGCAGTCAACCTATGAGCTAAGGAAGCCTCATATGTGCCCCCTGGCATCACCAAAGGGGCGCACACAATGTACAATATATGTAATTGAGAGGACTGTTCGAAACTGCAGGCCTAATAGAGGAAATGGTGGTCAGATATTGTGGACATGCTACATTGTTGACTAAGGAGGATATGCTGCAGAAGACAATATGAAGCTGGAAACATGTTACGTGAGGCTAGGTGGCCATCTTGCAAAGGCAGGGCTTTGCTTCCTCGTGTCAGAGCTACCCTCTTGATGACTTGTGATCTGATGACTAGTAAATTCATAACTGGTGGGGTAATGAAGAAACCATAGGAGAGGTTGGAGGAACCATGCTTTGTTCTGCAGCCTGTCTCCGTTTAGAGGTGGCCACCTTGGTAAAGGCAGGGCTTTGCTTCCTCATATCAGAGCTACCCTCTTGATGACTGGTGATCTGATGACTAGTGAATTGCAAACTGATGGAGAAATGCTCAAGAAACAGTAGGAGAAGTGGAAGAAGCACAGATCTACAGAATAAAGTGGTGGAACTACCAGGGTCCCACTGGTCAACAACACTTGCATCCCGGCCCTGGAACTGTGGGGGGCCCATAGATGGTGCCAGCATAAGGCATGTGTGCTGGGGGTGCTTTGGGAGGGGAGAGGGCTATGCTGGGGGGGGGGGGCAGATTTGAAGTCCCCCACACCACTTTCTAGTCTTCTCCCCTCCTAAAGCACCCCCAGCACACATCTTTATCCCCCCTTCCCCAAGTCAAAGAGAAGTCGCCTGCCACAGATGGGGCAATTGTGGTGTCTGGGACTCCTGCTATCCCTAAGAGATGTGGGGCAAGTGCCCCACGTGCCCATTCTGGACTGCCCATGCACTGACCTCCAGAACTCAGCCCGGATTCACAGGACACCAGGATTTTTTTAAACCTTGGGAAGGTCCCACCAAAACCGGTACATTTGAGAGCAGGGGCATACGTACAGGGGTGGCAATTGTGACTCACCCCATGCTCCAGAGGGCCTATGCAGCCACCTGGACACCTGGATAGGAAGGGCAGCAGGGGCAGCATATAGAGGAACCGATCTCTCAGTTTTTCTACTGTAGCCTTTTATCGGCTGCAGGAGGAAAATAAAGGGGATCGGCTTCTCTACACACTGCCCCTCCTATCCATCTCCTGCTGAAATTGGGCTCCTGTGCTCTCTCTAATCCCCCACAGCACTGTTTTGTTCCCTCCGCCCCTCTCCCACCAGCTGCTGTGGAGGATGCTTTCAGGATTGGAAGCAAGGAAGGAGGCCCCTTCCTTGTCAGCTTCTGGGCCTCCAGGCCCCGTACCAACACGCTCTTGGGGGCATACCGTTTTTTCTGGACTTCTGGCAAAGAATTTGAGAGCACATTTTGCTCTCATATGTTTTTAACTATAATACATTGAAAAGCGCTACATCAATTCAACATATGTAAGTGAAGAATTCTATATATATAAAAAACCTGGTATTGGAATGTTACATTTTTTTATTTACTTTCTCTAATATTCTATTTTAGAATACAAAATATTCTTGCTTAATTATATCCCTGAAGAAGGAGACACATATGCACTCTGAAACGCGTTGGATGCAAGAATCAAGGTATTTAAAATAAAAATTATGTGATGATGTTGACAACATTGTAAATATGTTTAAGCATGCTATGTATTTGTATATATGTGTGCTTTATACATACTTTCTTTTACAAAAATATCTAATAAACAATTTACTACTCTACATACTTTAAGAAGTTGTGCCTTAAAAGTCCACTATAAGGGGAGTTTGTTTTTCTCCATTTTTACTGGATGTGGCACTTTAATGCTCAATATTGCCAACTTATACTTTTTTATATCCTTGTCTGAATGAGTAGAGTCAGTGATCTGTACCGATCACTGACTCTGTCCATTCATAACTGAAGCATAGTAAACTGTGTTCATTCATAACTGTGTTCACAATGCTTCAGTTTATGAATGAATGGGAAGCTCTGTACAGAGCTATTCCTGTTCATTTATTCTGATGTTGCAGAGATGGAGATAAAGGGCTTTTCTTTGTCTCAAAGGGGGAACATCAGAGGTCTGTTTAGACCACTGATATCTCACAAAAGCCCCCCAATGGGGCTCATAAAAAAAATATTGTAAAAAAATTATAAATAAATAAATACATACAAATAATTAAAATGGTACAATAATAATAATAATAATAAAAAAACACGACGAACACCAGTGACGAAACTACCGGGGGTTGCAAAGATTTCACTTGTGACTGGACCCTGGCATTCTGCTACCGTGGAGGGGGGGGGCGGGCAGGGGTCAGGGGGGTCCTTTATGGTTTCTTGCACCGGGGCCCTGAAGATTCTAGTTATGCCTCTGAGGGAATGGATGAAACAGAAGCAGGTATTCCTTGCACTGTAGATCCTCAGATACAGCTTCCTCTCCAGCAACAGTGAGCAGCACAGTAGTGACATCACCAAATCTCACTCCAAATATCCTGAAACTAGCAGGGCCTTAGATGATCTCACACTGCAGATACACAGCTATGAGCCTACAAAACAGGAAGAATTCAAGGCAAAAGGTAGATTTTTTTTACGGGTACGGCTTGGGAACAAATAACATTTCTGGATTTTCTTTAAAACCTTTCAGAGTTGGAGACTCCACTTGTTCTCATTCCTAAAAATGAACCCACCAGTCGCCAAGCATTTGCCATGTTTGAATTTTGTCTTTGAAGTACACCACGAGGCACGAGAAAAATATATTTATTTAACCCAGAAAAGATAAATATATAGAAATATTTACGTTCTTAACTTAATATCAAATATAAACTATCTTCATACCTTTTGTTACCTTGTTTTCAGCTGTGAATAATAAAACACTAAAAAAACACAAGTCATGTCCATAGAGTTCATAGAGTCCTTGTCCTGGCTGGCGGTGTGGAGTGGAGTAATGGTGAGAGACGATGCGGCTGTTTGTCCATGTAGCCTATCATCTGAGCTTAACATTGCTGCAAATGGAAATAACAACAGTCCTATATTTTCCTTGTAAAAAGTTCTTGTAAACACTGTAGAATTGTTGTAAAGTCCTTGCGGCAAAAGTCTTTGATTCTCTATCCGGATTTTCTGTTTCGACCTAATGGTAAAAAAAGAAAAAAGAATATATATTATTTCTCACTCAAAACCAAGCCTTCAATCATTTCTCTTAAGTAGTCTACATTTGAAAAATAGAAGGGTTGGAACCCATGCCAGGTTTTTATTGCCGTGTTCATATCAGGGAGAATTCCCCAAAAACTAGTTGTAATGTGAGTCCCTTTTGGGCATAGGATGACTGAAAAAATGATATCTCGGATTACATGAGATGCGACATTAATGATAATTCAGGTATTGCAGGAGATCTTGACATATTACAGGTGGTTTATTCTGACCCCAACAGGTCAATAAGAGTGTCTCATTCAATGTGTAACCTAGACTGTTGAGATGCTAATTAAGTCCACCTGGCTGTAGTGATGGGGCTTTCTGTGATTGCATTCTGTTGTCCATTGTGCTAATTAGGTCTGCTCCTAAGATATTTCATTGTGTATGCTAATGACACTGCTTTGTGTGAAAATACATTTCATAATAGATGTGGAATGTGACTTGTCAGCTGTAGTTATTAACTCCTCTAGATTCGGTACCAGAATGTCTGTCTGGGATGTGGATTGAGGGGGAACTCGTTAAGCACCCACTGTGTGATGTTTTGGGTGGAGAGTTTCATTGTCCCTGTGATTACTGTAGCATGCTTGTAACTGTATATAACAAGGCTGAGTTACCATTAAAGCATTCATTTGTTTTTTAACCAGAGCTGTGTGTGTCTCGTCCTTCTGGGGAATTCTAATGGATCGTGTCTGTTGGATTGTGGAGTGTCGGATAAGCTGTCTTGGGTTGGTGGAATGGAAGATCGTAAACGGTGTTAACCCCTGACCGTTACACTAGTCATAAAAGATCAATGGAGGCTGCAATTTATGATCTCCTAAAATTCTAGTATTCTGGTTTCTACTTTGAGGTTTAGTTTCTATTTCCTTCCAAATTGCTGGCTCAAAACAAGTAAAGTTGAAACCGGGGTCCCCACACTTTCTAATTAAAGGGCCAGTGGAAATGTCAATAATATTGCACAAACTATAAGAAAAATTTAACAAAAAAGGGACCCGGGATCTCAGGTGGTATCTTCAAGGGACCTTGTTGCACTCGACCGAACTGGAAAAGCAGGTATCCCGATTGGCCCGGCAAAATGACTTACATCCGGACACGGTATGTGGAGAAAAAAAAGGGCTCCCTTGCCCAACGCATTTCACCCTCCTAGGACATTTACAGGTGTGAAGGTAGCTCCATCACTGATGGTCACGGGTACAAATGTAGCTCCATCGTATGCGGCACATGGGAGGAATGTAGCCCCAGCACTGGTGGTAAAGGGAGGAATAAAGCCCCGTCATTGGCTAGTGAAAGAAATGTAACTCAATCATTGGTGGTCAAGGAGAGGAATGTAGCCCCTTCATTGGTGATCAGTGGAAGAAATGTAGCATCAACACTGGTGGTCAGTGAAAGGAATGTAGCCCCATGTCAGTGTGAATGTAGCCTGATCATTGGTGTTCAGTGGGAGGAATTTAGTCCCATCATTAGTGGTTAGTGGAAGGACAGTAGCCTCATCATTGATATTCAGTGGTGGGAATTCAGCCCCATCATTGGTGGTCAACAAGGGGACTGTAGCCCCATCATTGGTAGTCAGTGGGAGAAATGTAGCCCCATCATTGGCGGTCAATGAAAGAAATGCAGCCCCATCATTGGTGGTCAACAATAGGAATGTAGACCCGTCATTAATGGTCTGTGGGAGGAATGTAGCCCGATCATTGATGTTCAGTTGGAGGAATTTCGTCACATCATTAGTGATCAGTGGAAGGACTGTAGCCTCATCACTGGTAGTCAGTGATGGGAATACATTCCCATCATTGGTTGTCAAAGAAGGGTGTGAAGCCCCATCATTGGTGGACAGTGGGAGGAATGTAGCCTCTTCATTTGTGGTCAGTGGAAGGAATGGAGCCCTTTGATTGGTGGTTAATGAAAGGAGTGCTGCTCCATTATTGGTGGTCAACAAGGGGAAAGTAGCCCCATCATTAGTGGTCAGTGAAAGGAATGTAGCCCGATCATTGGTGGTCAGTGGAAGGGTTGTTGCCCCATCGTCGATGGTCAAGACTAGAACTATAGCCCCATCATTGATGGTCAGTGGGAGGGATGGAGCCTCATCACTGTTAGTCAGTGGTGGGAATGCAGCCCCATCATTGGTGGTCAATGAAGGGACTGTAGCCCCATCATTGGTGGTCAGTGGGAGGAATGTAGCCCCATTATTGGCAGTCAATGAAAAGAATGCAGACCCAATCATTGGTGGTCAACGAGGGGAATGTAGCCCCATCATTAATGGTCAGTGGGAGGAATGTAGCCCGATCATTGATGTTCAGTTGGAGGAATTTAGTCCCATCATTAGTGATCAGTGGAAGGATTGTAGCCTCATCATTGTGGGACAGTGGAAGGAATGTAGCCTCATCATTGGGTGTCAGTGTAAGGAATGTAGCCCTTTAATTGGTGGTTAATGAAAGGAGTGCAGCCCCATTATTGGTGGTCAACAAGGGGAATGTAGCCCCATCATTGATCGTCAGTGAGAGGAATGAAGCCCCATCATTGGTGGTCAGGGGAAGGAATGTAGCTTCATCATTGGTAGCCAGTTGAGGAAATGTAGCCCCCATATTGGTCATTGGAAGGAATGTAGTCCCATCAATAGTGTCAGGTGGTTGGAATCTAGCCCAATCACTGGTGGTCAGTGGAAGGAATGTAGCCTCCTCATTGGTGTTCAGTGGAAGAATGTAGCCCTATCATTGGTGGTCAGTGAAAGGAGTGCAGCCTTATCATTGGTGGTCATTGTAAAGAATATGGCCCCACCATTGGTGATTAGCGGAAGGAATGTAATCCCATCATTGATGTTCAGTAGTTGTAGTATATACATACAGTACCTAGCAGGCTCCATAGTTTGTTCTGCACTGCCAGGACTATACTGGCATCATTGAGCAGGAGAGATGATAGTCCTTAGTTTAAACGGCCAGGTGCAGAAGCGTTCTGCATTCCACAGCCAGGTACTCTTGCTACTCTGCAATTAGCCATCCCCTACTTTCGGCTTGCAATGTTAACGCTTGTTACAGGGTGTGCAGCAAAAAAAGGTTTATCGCCATCTTTGGCTTGCTTCACTTACTTTTGTAGAGCAAATAGGGGTTTAAGCTGTAGAAAGAAAATAATGGGAGTTGTATACAGGGGCGGAGTGACCATTCGGGCACTCAGGCACTGTCCGAGGGCCCCATGCCACTAGGGGGCCCCATCAGGGTTGCCAGCCTCATTAAAACCAGGGACAGTATGTAACCCCGGTATGTAACCCCAGCCTCATTAAAACTACCCCGGAGAAGTCTGCCCTGCTTGGCAGGAGAACTTACACACCATTATTGATGATTTACGCTACCTAGTCAACCGCTCACTCCAACATGGGATTGTTCCAACAACTCTAAAACACGGCTTTCTGACTCCACTTCTAAAAAAAGCCGGCTTGGACTCGACCGACACTAACAACTTCCGACCCATTTCAGCTTCTCATTTTTTAGCTAGAGTTATCGAAAGAGTGGCTCTTCTCCAGCTCCAAACTCATTGTGAGGATGGCCTGCTCTTTCACGATCTACAGTCGGGCTTCCGCCCTGGGAGGGGAACCGAGCTGGTAACTTTGTCCACTCGAGAGAAGCTCCTTAACGTAGTGGATGCGGGCGGGTCGGCAGCCCTGGTGCTGCTCGACCTGTCTGCAGCCTTTGACACCGTGGATCACTCCATCCTGCTATCCAGACTCAAGTCCTCTTTCGGGCTGGGAGATACTGCCCTTGCTTGGTTACGTGATTTTTTAACAGCTCGCACCCACAAAGTTAAGATGGGCTCTTTTCTATCCCCGATTACCACAGTGGAGAATGGGGTCCCTCAGGGATCAGCCCTGTCCCCCATTCTCTTCAAGATTTATCTTAGGCCTTTACCCGACGTTATTGCTAAACATGGTCTCTGGTTCCATTTGTATGCGGACGACGTCCAGTTGGTAGCCGATGATCTAACTTACCCTGACATGCCCTTAAGATTGGCCAATTGTTTGCGCGACATTTACCACTGGATGACCATCAACAAACTGTGCCTCAATGGTAACAAAACAGAGGTCATGATAGTTGGAAAAGGCAAGACCGACTTGCTTCAAAATTGGCCCACTGAGTTGGGCTTGACACCAAATCCAAAAGATAAGGTGATGGTCCTGGGGGTTATCCTTGATTAAAAACTAAGTATGATCCCCCAGGTTAGACAATCGGTTTCGAGAGCCTCCCATTTTCTACGACTTATCCGCAAGGCAAAACATCTCCTGACCCAAGACCAGAGGAAAGACTTAGTCCAGGCACTAATTATTTCTCGCCTTGACTTTTCAAATGGAGTCCTACTAGGCATTCCAATGAAATGGTCTAAGAAACTGCAGCTGGTGCAGAATCAAGCAGCCAGGCTTATCTACAATCTCCAAAAGCAAGACCATATCAGCCCTGTGCTCAAAGAACTTCACTGGCTCCCTGTTACAAAACGTGACGATTTTAAAATCCTCTGTCTGATCTACAGGGGCTACCACCAGCTGGGCCCACAGTTCCTATCAGATCTGACTCCACACTATATACCTGGACGGTGTCTTCGCTCAGCCGACAAAGCTCTACTCATTGGCAATACTGACAGGCTAATTTCTATAGGAGGAAAACGGATTGGCTCCGCGGGGGCAACTCTCTGGAACCAAATCCCGCTTAACATTCGCATCTCCCGAAGCCTATATACGTTCAGGAAGAAGCTAAAGACCTGGCTATTCTGCCAAGCATTTCAATCCTAGGCCAATTTTTCTTCGTTCATCTACTCGCTGATTTCTTGTTTTTTCCCCTTCTCTTTTATTTATGCTCCCCTCGCCAGAACATCCGGGCTATTTTGTCACAAAGCGCTTTGGCACCACCGACCGGTGGTATATGCGCGCTTCCCAAACAAATAGTAATAAATAAATAAATAAATAAAAATCTGTGTTTTTTACATCTCTCCCTGAAATGTCCCTTACCGACATCCTTTTGGTCTAAAAATCACAAGATTATTGCTGCCCCACCTCTCCAGTACCTTCTCAGTGTGTGTGTATGTATACTGTGTCTGTCTTTATACTGTGTGTCTGTATGTGTAGTCTGTGTGTATGTATACTGTGCATGTATATTGTGTATCTGTGTGTGTATACTGTATGTGTGTGTGTATACTGTGTGGCCCCTAATCTAATGCCTGGGGGCCCCATAATCTCCTATTGCGCAGGGGCACCATAATCTCTTATTGCCCGGCGCCTTATAATCTCTTATTGCCCGGGGCCCCATAATCTCTTATTCCCCCGGGGGCCCCATAATCTCTTATTGCCCGGGGGGCCCCATAATCTCCTATTGCCCGGGGGGCCCCATGACTTGTCAGTCAGTTGCATATACTGTATATAATAAAAGATAGAAGTGTGACCCTTGTATACTGTGACATAGATAATACAGTAGTTCTCTGCTAATAATAGAGGTGAAAGGGATGTTCTATTCTGTGCACAATTCCTAAAATATGTTACAAATGGATAGAAGACAGGATGGGACTTCATGAATGGCAAGCCAGGCTTAGTGTGACTCTGCAATTCTCACCAGGAAATCTTATTATAGTGACCTATTGTTCAGTCTTGACACGCATGTACAGCATGTACCTTCTAGGGGCCCATTTATATTGATTAACTAAATCCTTACTTTTTACATTTCGTGTAATCGTACATCCCTGATGCTGATTTAGAAATGCCTGTGTGGGTTTCCTCCTGGTACTCTGGTTTCCTCTCACACTCTAAAGACACGCTGGAAGGTTAATTGTCTCCTGTCTAAATCGGCCCTAATATGTGTATGTATGACTGTAAGTAAGGCCCTGGGGCACTGGGGCGGGAGGTGGTGCGGTGGCGGTAAAGCGCCGGCATTTTTAGTGGCGCTTTACTGTCAGAATTGCCGCCATAATTGCAGCGGCATTTGGCTGCTAGCGGTGCGATTTTACCCCCCGCTAGCGGCCGAAAAGGGGTTAATACCGCACTGCCGGCGGTATAGCCGCGGTTTCCCATTGCTTTCGATGGGAAGGAGCGGTGGAGAAGCGGTAAACACACCGACTTTTGGAGCGGGCCTGCTTAGGGACCTTGAGGGAAGGGACCAATATGAACGTGCAATATAGTACTGTGTAAATTGTAGGGAAAGAAAGAGAGAGAGAAAAAAAAAGAGAGGGCAAGAAAAAGAGAGAGAGAAAGAAGGAAACAAGAAAGAAACAAGGAAAGAGAGAAAGAGATAAGGGAAAAAAAATTAAAAAGAGAGAGAAGGAAAGAAGGGAGAACAAGAAAGAGAGAAAGAAAGAAGGAAAGAAAGAAGGAAAGAAAGAAAAAAAAAAGAAAGAAAGAATGAATAAAAGACAGAGAGAAAGAAAGAAAATAAGGAAAGAAAGAAGGAAAAGAGAAGGAAAGAAAGAAGGAAAAAAAAGGGAAGGATAGATGAAGAGAAAGAAAAAGGGGGGAAAAAAAGGAATAAAAGAAAGAAAGAAAGAAAGAAAGAGAGAAATAAAGAAAGAAGGAAAAATTGAGAGAAAGAAAGAAAGAAAGAAAGAAGGAAAACATTTAGAGAAAGAAAGAAAGAAAGAAAGAAAGAAAGAAAGAAAGAAAGAAAGAAAGAAAAGAAGGAAAAAATTGAGAGAAAGAAAGAAAGAAAGAAAGAAAGAAAGAAAGAAAGAGAAAAAAGGAAAACATTGAGAGAAAAAGAAGGAAAAAAAATAAGGAAAGAAAGAAGGAAAGGAGAAGGAAATAAAGAAGTCAAAAAAGGAGGGAAGGATAGATGAAGAGAAAGAAAAAAGGGGGGGGGAAGGAAATAAAGAAGAAGGGAAAGGAAGAAATACATAAATAAATAATAAACGAAAAAGGGAAAAATAGAGAGAAAAAGGAAGGAAAAAAAGAAGGAAATAAAGAAGGGAAAAAAGGAGGGAAGGAAAGATGATGAGAAAGAAAAAAGGGAAAAAAAAGAAAGAAAAAAGAGAGAATGAAAGAGAAAGAAGAAAAAAAGAAGGAAAAAAGACAGAGAGAAAGAAAGAAAGAAAGAAAGAAAGAAAGAAAGAAAGAAAGAAGGAAAAAAGAAAGCGAGAGATAAAGAAGGAAAAACAAAAGAGAGAAGGAAAGAGAGAGAAAAGGAAGAAAGATAAAAAAAAGAGAGAGAGAAAGAGAGAGAAGGAAACAAGAAAATAAGAAGAGAGAGAATAGAAGGAAAAATAATGAGAAAAGGGGAAGAGAGAAAGAAAGGAAAAAAAGAGCGAAAGAAAGTGGGAATAAAAAGAGAGAGAGAAAGAAATTAGGAAACAAGAAAGAAAGAGAAAAAAGGAAAAAAGAAGGAAGGAAAGAGGGAAGAAGGAGAAAGAAAGAAAGAGAAAGGAAAAAAGAAGGGAAAAAAGACAGAAGGAAAGATAAAAAATGAAAAATAAAGGGGGAAAAAGAGAGAAAGAAAGAAGGAAAAAAAGAAAGAGCGAACAAAGGAGAGAAATAAAGAGAGAAAGAAAGAAAGAGAAGATAGAAAGAAAACACCCTACCCAATACCCATTACTCATTATTATTAAAATAAAGTCAAACCCTCTCGTGATTGGATGGTGTATGGAACGGTTAAAATCCCTTTTTATTTTAGTTTTTTTCCATCTGTAGCCCATTGAGGATATTGTAATAATTCTATCACTTTCCTCCATGATATCTTCCGATATTCTTATTATAGAATTGTATGCACAGTATTGCATCCCATGTGTTAGAACCATCTGAAGTCCTCTAGGGATGGAATACAATGAAGAGTTTTCCATATGTCTATGAAGGGTCAGCGGTCCGGGTCACAGGATATCCAGCATACATGGAAAGACGCTGGACTTGCTGTTTTATAGCCGTTTCCCTGCAGGTTGGAGCTCCTTCTTCCTTCCACAAAGCCAGTCAGGTGAAAATTAAAACATTTTCAGAACTGACGGCAAGAACGGCTGTCTACTACTCAATTATCTGTTTTATGAATAAAAGCAATTTTTTTTTTAGCTTTTTGGATTACATTTTTGACACTTTTTTGGGTGAAATGGTAGGGGGTCAAAGCCCCCCACCCGCAGACCCCCACAACCACCGGGCAGGTGCTTTGGAGGTGACTACGAAGCACCCCCCCCCCATGTTGAGGGCATGTGGCTTGGTAAAGTTCAGGAGGGGGGCCACTCTCTCGCCCCCCTCTTTTCCTGCAGCCTGCCAGGTTGCGTGCTCGGATAAGGGTCTGGTATAGATTTTTGGGGGGACCCCCATGCCATTTTGTTTTATTTTGGCACGGGGTTCCCCTTAAAATTCATACCAGACCTGAAGGGGGACCCCTGCGCCATTTAAAAAAAAATGTCGCAGGGTTCCCCTTAATATCCATACCAGACCTGAAGGGCTTGGTATGGAATTTGGGGGGACCCCCATGTAATTTTTTAAAAAAAACTTTGGTTCGGGTTCTCCTTAATATTCATAACAGACCCAAAGGGCCTGGTAATGGACTGGGGGGGAACCCATGCCGTTTTTTTCAATGACTTTTTTCTGTATTGCGGGACCCGACAATTCATTACAGAAATTTCATTTTGTGCAGGGACTGTTCTAAACACGGGGAAAATGCGCCACTTTACAGGCATACTATAGACACCCCCTAGGTACGAAATTTAAAGTATTTTTTACTTTTATTGTTTCACTTTAAGCATTATTAAAACCACTGCCCCTGAAATAAACTTTTGCTTTTTAAAACTTATTTTTGCATTGATACATGTCCCCTGGGGCAGGACCCAGGTCCCAAAACACTTTTTATGACAATAACTTGCATAGAAGCCTTTAAAATTAGCACTTTTTATTTCTCCCATAGACTTTTAAAAGGTGTTTCACGGCTTTCGAATTTGCCGCGAACACCCCTAATTGTTCGCTATTCGGCGAATACCCGATGTTCGAGTCAAACTTACGTTCGACTCGAACATCGGGCTCATCCCTATTTATGAACAATGTTGGAGGCTCAAACCAGGAATCAGGAGTCCAAATGGGTGTTCCAAGTCAATGGAAGTTATCCAATTACCTTTGGGGATCATGAAGCATCAATTTGTCCACTTTTCTAACAGTTTATGCCTTTCTATGGATTTTTGTTTTGGTTGAACTTCATGCAGTGGCGGTGCGTCCATAGAGGGCGCAGGAGTGCCGCCCCCTCTCTCTCCTGCACCGCCACTGAAATACAATACATAGATTCATGCATTGTATGAATCTATGTATTGTCGCCGCTGCCCACTATTCAGATGGCCGGCCCCCTGGTGAGCGCCGGCTATCTGAATAACGGCAACTGGTTGGCTTTGGAAATGCCTATCAGAGCCAGCAGAGGGCTGTAATCGGCTTCCAAATAGTTAACCAGGGGACGCACGGGGTGTGCGTTCCCTGGTTAACACTGACAGGCATTTCAGCCAATCAGGTTCACCGGTTCTGTTTACCGGTAACCTGCTTGGCTGAAGCGACATCGAGGGTGGGACTACTTTTTGGGGCAAACTGGCGGCAATTGATGGGCACAATGGCGACAATTGATGGCACAGTGGCTGCGTTGGCATGGCACAGTGGTGACAATTGATGGGCACAGTGGCGACAATTGATGGGCACAGTGGCAAAAATGGCATGGCACAATGGCTGCGTTTGGCATGGCACAGTGGCGACAATTGATGGCACAGTGGCTGCGTTTGGCATGGCACAGTGGCAAAAATTGATGGGAACAGTGGCGACAATGGCATGGCACAGTGGCGACAATGGCATGGCACAGTGGCTGCGTTTGGCATGGCACAGTGGCGACAATTGATGGGCACAGTGGCTGTGTTTGGCATGGCACAGTGGCGACAATGGCATGGTACAGTGGCTGCGTTTGGCATGGCACAGTGGCGACAATTTATGGCACAGTGGCTGCTTTTGGCATGGCACAGTGGCGACAATTGATGGGCACAGTGGCGACAATTGATGGGCACAGTGGCGACAATGGCATGGCACAGTGGCGACAATTGATGGCATGGCACAGTGGCGACAATTGATGGGCACAGTGGCTGCGTTTCATGGCATGATACAGTGGCTGCGTTTGATGGCATGGCACAGTGGCGACAATTTTATGGCACAGTGGCGACAACTGATGGGCACAGTGGCTGCGTTTGGCATGGCACAGTGGCGACAATGGCATGGCACAGTGGCTGCATATTGAATGGCACAGTGGTGACAATTGATGGCACAGTGGCTGCGTTTGGCATGGCACAGTGGCGACAATAAATGGCACAGTGGCTGCATTTGCCATGGCACAGTGGCGACAATTGATGGGCACAGTGGCGACAATGGCATGGCACAGTGGCGACAATTGATGGCATATCACAGTGGCGACAATTGATGGGAACAGTGGCTGCATTTGATGGCATGATACAGTGGCTGCGTTTGATGGCATGGTACAGTGGCGACAATTGATGGCATATCACAGTGGCGACAATTGATGGGAACAGTGGCTGCATTTGATGGCATGATACAGTGGCTGCGTTTGATGGCATGGCACAGTGGCGACAATTTTATGGCACAGTGGCGACAATTTTATGGCACAGTGGCTGCGTTTGATGGGCACAGTGGCTGCGTTTGATGGGCACAGTGGCGGCAATTGATGGGCACAGTGAGGCTGCAATCAATGTTTTTTTTTTCGTTTGTTTGCACCCCTATGTATCTACTTTATCATCAGTCCACCAGCAGAAGGAAGAACATGGGTACCAGATTTAGTCCGTGGTTAAGAAACATATCTGACCTTGGTGTTGGTTCTGTCCAGGATGTTCTTCATGGTCCGCACTTTGCTGGGGAATGTCTGGAGTGAGATCTCCAATTTACATTCCGAGATGAACTTTGTAATCTTCGGGGCAGCGCTGATCAGTAAGGAAAGTCCTTCTTGAACCTCATCCCTCTGCTGAGATATCTACGGGTAGAAAATGAAACAATTTTACAAGAAGAAGAAAGAAATCCAGAAACGCTATTACAGTTTTCCTTTGATACACGCTGCGTGGCTTTAATAAGCGCCCAAGTTAGTCGTTACGTAATTAAGGGTTTTGAAGACCTGTTTTCTTGAAAGTTCAAACTGGGAGCTGTGTGCGATTATCCGATTGACTTTGAAGTGGTTGCGTCAGATGCCTTCCTGTCACCTCGTCATTGTCATCGAAGGAAGTGCTGATTAACCCCATAACACCAATCATCTTTAGCAACGTTCTTATGAGGTCGGCGTCAGAATTTGCGTCACTCTTCCAAACAGCAGTTGTGTCTGGCTGGGGTGGTATATTCAGGAGCTGCTTCTGGGTTATTGATCATTTTACAATCATTACTGTACTAAATTATTAGTAGCCAGTGGGGCAGATTCAGGTAGCTGCGCCCCTTCTTACGGCGGCGCAGCGTATCGTATTCTGTATCGCCGCTGTATTCACAAAGCACTTGCCTCTTAACTTACTGCGGCGTAGCGTAAGTGGGGCCGGCGTAAGCACGCGTCATTCAAATGATATTGAGGGGGGCATGTTTTATTTCAATTAGGTTGACCCCGCATATGTTACGTTTTTTACGAACGGCGCATGCTCGAAATTCCGACGCAAATCGTCATTGCTTTCGACGTGAACGTAAATTACGTCCAGCCCTATTCACGAACGACTTACGCAAACGACGTAATAAATTCAAATTTCGAAGCGGGAACGATGTCCATACTTAACATTGGCTGCGCCACCTAATAGCAGGAGCAACGTTACGCCGAAAAAGCGTAACCAACGTAAAAAACTACCGCCGGGCGCACGTACGTTCGTGAATCGACGTAACTAGGTAATTTGCATATTATACGCCGAAAACAACGGAAGCGCCCCTAGCGGTCAACGTAATATTGCACACAATTATACGCAGCCCGGCGGAGGAAGCCTATTTTTTAGCGTATCTGCCTTTGAGAATCGGCCAGCGCAGATTTAAAATTACGGCGGCGGATCTAGAGATACGCCGCCGTAAAAGCTACCTGAATCTGCCCCAATATAAATAAATATAAGAATAAAGGTCACCTACCCCCTACTAAGGGATTCAGGATTGGCAAGGCGTAAAAGCTGGGCACAGTTTGCCCTTTTTTTACCATGGGCAGGTATGTACTGCCCATCTGGACTACCGGGAGTTTCCCGGTGGGCCGATGGCTCAGTGGACCGGTCAAGTGCAGTCCTAGAGCCGCTCCTCTCTGACAGTGAGTGATCGCGATTTCACTCCTGTCAGGAGGAGCATCTGCCCACACTTGCTGGAGAGATAATTAGGGTTTCTGCTCCCTCCAGCCTGCAGGGGGAGATAGACAGCCGGCAGACTTTCCATCCTCTCTCCCCTTATCACTTGTCACTTATCACATGACTGGAGAGAGGAGCGGGAAGATACCTTCAGAACTGTAAGTACACGTGTGAGGGGGCTGCTGATGGGACACTGTGATGTAAGGGGCTGCTGATGGGAGACTCTGATGTAAAGGGCTGCTGATGGGACACTCTGATGTAAGGGGCTGGTGATGGGGACACTCTGGTGTAAGGGGCTGGTGATGGGGACACTCTGATGTAAGGGGCTGGTGATGGGGTCACTCTGATGAAAGGGGCTGGTGATGGGACACTCTGATGTAAGGGGCTGGTGATGGGGACACTCTGATGTAAGGGGCTGGTGATGGGGACACTCTGATGTAAGGGGCTGGTGATGGGGACACTCTGGTGTAAGGGGCTGGTGATGGGGACACTCTGATGTAAGAGGCTGGTGATGGGACACTCTGATGTAAGGGGATGGTGATTGGACACTCTGATGTAAGGGGCTGGTGATGGGGACACTCTGGTGTAAGGGGCTGGTGATGGGGACACTCTGATGTAAGGGGCTAATGATGGGGACACTCTGGTGTAAGGGGCTGGTGATGGAGACACTCTGATGAAAGGGGCTGGTGATGGGGACACTCTGATGTAAGGGGCTGGTGATGGGGACACTGATGTAAGGGGCTGGTGATGGGGACACTCTGATGTAAGAGGCTGGTGATGGGACACTCTGATGTAAGGGGCTGGTGATGGGGACACTCTGGTGTAAGGGGCTGGTGATGGGGACACTCTGATGTAAGGGGATGGTGATTGGACACTCTGGTGTAAGGGGCTGGTGATGGGGACACTCTGATGTAAGGGGCTGGTGATGGGGACACTCTGATGTAAGGGGCTAATGATGGGCACACTCTGATGTAAGGGGCTGGTGATGGGGACACTCTGGTGTAAGGGGCTGGTGATGGGGACACTCTGGTGTAAGGGGCTGGTGATGGGCACACTCTGATGTAAGGGGCTGGTGATGGGGACACTCTGATGTAAGAGGCTGCTGATGGGACACTCTGATGTAAGGGGATGGTGATTGGACACTCTGGTGTAAGGGGCTGGTGATGGGGACACTCTGATGTAAGGGGCTAATGATGGGGACACTCTGGTGTAAGGGGCTGGTGATGGGGACACTCTGATGTAAGGGGCTGATGATGGGGACACTCTGATGTAAGGGGCTGCTGATGGGACACTCTGATGTAAGGGGCTGCTGATGGGACACTCTGATGTAAGGGGCTGGTGATGGGGACACTCTGATGTGAGGGGCTGGTGATGGGACACTCTGATGTAAGGGGCTGGCGATAGGGACACTCTGATGTAAGGGGCTGATGATGGGGACACTCTGATGTAAGGGGCTGGTGATGGGGACACTCTGATGTAAGGGGCTGCTGATGGGACACTCTGATGTAAGGGGGCTGGTGATGGGGACACTCTGATGTAAGGGGCTGGTGATGGGGACACTCTGATGTAAGGGGCTGCTGATGGGGACACTCTGATGTAAGGGGCTGGTGATGGGGACACTCTGATGTAAGGGGCTGGTGATGGGGACACTCTGATGTAAGGGGCTGCTGATGGGGACACTCCGACGTAAGGACACCAATGCTGGTGGTTGTTATTGTGGAAACTGGCACAAATTCTGGGGGTTGTTATTGAGGAAACTGAAACTGGCACCAATTCTGGGGGTTGTTATTGAGGAAACTGGCACCAATGCTGGGGGTTATTATTGAGGAAACTGGCACCAATTCTGGGGGTTGTTATTGAGGAAACTGGCACCAATGCTGGGGGTTGTTATTGAGAAAACTGGCACCAATGCTGGGGGTTGTTATTGAGGAAACTGGCACCAATTCTGGGGGTTGTTATTGAGGAAACTGGCACCAATGCTGGGGGTTGTTATTGAGGAAACTGGCACCAATTCTGGGGGTTGTTATTGAGTAAACTGGCACCAATTCTGGCGGTTGTTATTGAGGAAACTGGCACCAATTCTGGCGGTTGTTATTGAGGAAACTGGCACCAATTCTGGCGGTTGTTATTGAGGAAACTGGCACCAATGCTGAGGATTATTATTGTGTCCACTAGCATCAATGTTTGGGGTTATTATTGAAGAAACTGGCACCAATATTTGGGGTTACTATCAGTGCCAGGACAATTTAATTTATATGTTAAATATTGTCTTGAAAATACTCTGACTCATTTTTAATAAACATGGGGGGGGGCACATTTTGCCATTTTCCCTTGGGCACTGGAGACCTTGTCCCAACAGTGGCCCAGACTCAAGAAGCAATTGCGTCTGCGTAACCATAGTTACGCAGCGCAATTGCTTACTTGCGCAGGCGTAACGACTTCTCCTGATTCAGAGAGCTCGTTACGCCGACTGCAGCCTAAGATATGCGTGGCATAAGGCTCTTATGCCCTCATATCTTAGGCTGCATTCTTACGCAGGCCGCTAGGTGGCGTTCCCGTTGTGGTCAGCGTATAGTATGCAAATTGCATACTAACGCCGATTCACAACGTTACGCGAGCCCTGCGTACGCAGTTTACGTCGTTTGCGTACGTCGGGTTTCGGGTAAGGCTGCACATGCTAAAAGCAGGGGCAGCCAATGCTAAGGATACCCGTCGTTCCCGCGTCGCGAGGTTTAAATTTTACCTCGTTTGCGTAAGTTTACATTAGGCGCCCTTACGCAGGGCATTTTTGAGGAGCGCCCACGCAAATTACGTGGCTACTGCTTCATGAATGAAGCGTAGTGCAAATAATTTGCGTAGGCGCAGGGTAAAAAGGGTACACTGCGCCTCCGTAAGGAGCGCGCAGCTGTACCTGAATCTACCCCAGTGTCTTTACCACTTCCACAATATTGAGACTTCCTTGTAGTAGTTTGTGTCTCTGCCCCTCCCACAATGGTGAGATCTCCCCACAGTAGTGGAAATACAGTATGCCCCCCCCCCCATAGTGATATCTCTGTGCCCTTTCCACAACAATTGTGTCTTTGCACCTTCCCCATGGTGAGATTTTCCTGCACTAATTTGACTCTCTGCAGGAGTGTGAGTTCCAGTCACAAAACTCTGCAAACAACAGGCTTTTATCAGTAAAGCAGTTAAGATTAGCCCAGTGAACCTGTGAAGAGTAAACTAGGGCGTCACATCTACTAACAAAAACATTTAAATATTTATTTAAATATTGGATATATACTGATTTAAAAAAAGAATTTATTTAAAGTATACACAAATAAATATATTATATAATTATATATTAACCACTTGAGATCCGCGCTATAGACAAAATACGTCCGCAGCGCGGCTCTCAAGTGCCAAGTGGCCGTTTAAAAACGGCCTTTATGTGCATTACCCGCGCGCGCCACTGGGTGGCGCGCGGCGGGTAAAAACTGTCCCGACGCATCGCCGAAGACCCGATGCGTGTACCTGGCGGCCGCGATGTCCGCCGGGTACACGCGATCGTCGGTGACACAGCCGGTAACAGCAGGGACGTGGAGCTCTGTGTGTAAACACAGAGCTCCACGTGCTGTCAGAGGAGAGGAGACCGATCTGTGTCCCTTGTACATAGAGACACAGCATCAGTCACCTCCCCCAGTCACCCCCCTCCCCCCACACAGTTAGAACACACCCAGGCTACACATTTAACCCCTTCCTCACCCCCTAGTGTTAACCCCTTCACTGCCAGTCACATTTATACAGTAATTCGTGCATTTTTATAGCACTGATCGCCGTATAAATGTGAATGGCGCCAAATTTGTGTCAAAAGTGTCCGATACATCCGCCGCAATATCCCAGTCCCAATAAAAAATCGCAGATCGCCGCCATTACTAGTAAAAAAAAAATATAATAAAAAAAATCATAATTCTGTTCCCCATTTTGTAGGCGCTATAACTTTTGCGCAAACCAGTCGCTTATTGCGATTTTTTTTTTTTTTTTTTACAAAAATACGTCGAAAAATACGTATCGGCCTTAACTGAGAAAAAAAATAGTTTTTTAAAAAAAAATTGGGATATTTATTATAGCAACAAGTAAAAAAAATATATATTTTTTTTAAATTGTTGCTCTTTTTTTGTTTATAGCGCAAAAAATAAAAACCGCAGAGGTGATCAAATACCACCAAAAGAAAGCTCTATTTGTGGGGAAAAAAGGACGCCAATTTTGTTTGGGAGCCACGTCGCACGACCGCGCAATTGTCAGTTAAAGCGACGCAGTGCCGGACGCTGAGATTCCGCCTGGGAACGAAGGGGGTTTATGTGCCCAGTAAGCAAGTGGTTAATATTATATATATTATATACAGTGGCCCAGATTCAGGTAGATCCGCGCAATATTTGCGTGGGCAAAGGGCAACGATTTTTGCTCTGCGCCCACGCAAATATTTCGATTTGCCCGCGATTCACGGAGCAGTAGCTCCGTAAATTGCGCGGGCGCTATGCTAATTAGCCCTGCGTAAGGGCGCCTAATGTAAATGATCCCGCCTGGGGCGGGAATCATTTAAATTAGGCACGCTTCCACGCCAAGCGAACAGCGCATGCTCCGTCGGGAAACTTTCCCGACGTGCATTGCGGCAAATGACGTCGCAAGGACGTCATTTGCTTCTAAGTGAACGTGAATGGCGTCCAGCGCCATTCACGAATCACTTACGTAAACGACGTGAAATTAAAATTTCACGAGCGGGAAGGGCGGCTATACTTTAGCATTGGCTGCTCCTACTATTAGCAGGAGCAGCCTTACGCTAAAGTCGCCGTACGGAAACTCCGTACCTTGCGTGCGCAGGGCCCGCGCAACTTTTGTGAATCGGTGGTAGTATGCAATTTGCATACTATACGCCGATCACAATGGCCGCGCCCCCTAGCGGCCAACGCAAGAATGCAGCCTGAGATATGAAGGCATAAGGAGGCTTATGTCTGTCATATCCTAGGCTGCAGTCCGCGTAGCGATGTTCCTGAATCAGGGGCATTCGCTACGCGGGAGCAAAACAGCTATTGCGCCGCGCAACCTATGGTTGCGCGGGCGCAATAGCTTCTTGAATCTGGGCCAGTATAAATAAATAAAGTGCAAACCTAAGAGATATAACAATTACAATTATATGGAATTTATGCACATACAGTATTATAAAAAACAATCAATCATGCCCGGGGATTCCTACCTGCAGCTTCCGCCATTCCGCGTTCATACTTGGCTCTGGTATGATGACGTCCTCGGGGAACTGACACGGAACATTCTATATAGGAGAACAAGGATGAGCCTATAACAGTGAATTGAACGCGGTGCAGTTTGATGTTTTGTCTTTGCAGCTGCTGATCACACTCATTGTTCAATCATTGCACATTGCACTTCTTCTTATGCCGCGTACACACTATCATTTTTCTGCATGAAAAAAACGTTGTTTTTCAAAAACGTCATTTAAAACGATGGTGTGTGGGCTTCACATCATTTTTCAGGTTCTGAAAAACGGCAAAAAAAAAATTCGAACATGCTGCATTTTTTAACGTTGTTTTTCGGGTTGTAAAAAATGATCGTGTGTGGGTTAAAAAGACGTAAAAAACCTGCGCATGCTCAGAAGCAAGTTATGAGACGGGAGCGCTCGTTCTGGTAAAACTACCGTTCATAATGGAGTAAGCACATTCATCACGCTGTAACAGACAGAAAAGCGCAAATCGTCTTTTACTAACACGGAATCAGCTAAAAGCAGCCCAAAGGCGAATGGAACTTCCCCTTTAGAGTCCCGTTGTACGTGTTTTTACGTCACCGCGCTTTGCTAGATCATTTTTTAAAAACGATGGTGTGTGGGCAACATCGTTTTATTGATGAAGTTGGGAAAACGTCGGTTTTTCGACATGCTGAAAAACAATGGGCCAGATCCACGAAAGAATTACGCCGGCGTATCTCTTGATACGCCGCGTAATTTCAAATTTTGCGCGTCGTATCTTTGTTTTGTATCTACAAAACAAGATACGACTGCATCTCGGAACGATCCGACAGGCGTACGTCTTAGTACGCCGTCAGATCTTAGGTGCAATTTTTGGCGGCCGCTAGGTGGCGTTTCCGTCGAATTCCGCATCGAGTATGCAAATTAGCTAGTTACGGCGATCCACGAACGTACGTCCGGCCGGCGCATTTTTTTACGTCGTTAGCGTTCGGCTTTTTCCGGCGTATAGTTAAACCTGCTATTATGAGGCGTCCTCAATGTTAAGTATGGCCGTCGTTCCCGCCTCGCATTTTGAATTTTTACGTTGTTTGTGTAAGTCGTTCGCGAATAGGGATTTGCGTAGAATGACGTTACCGTCTTAAACATTGGCTTGTTCCAGTTTCATTTCGAGCATGCGCACTGGGATACCCCCACGGATGGTGCATGCGCCGTTCAAAAAAAACGTTGCTTACGTCGGGTGACGACGTATTTACATAAAACACGCCCCCATTACATCCATTTGAATTCCACGCCCTTACGCCGCCAAAGATACACTACGCCGCCATAACTTACGGCGCAAATTCTTTGAGGATTCGGAAAAAAAAATAAGTTACAGCGGCGTAGTGTATCTTAGATACGCTGCGCCCGGCGGAAAGATGCCCGGAGGTACGTGGATCTGCCCCAATGTTTTTTTTTCATGCTGAAAAATGATCGTGTGTACGCAGCATTACCTCCTACTGTCATAAAAAAAATGTTTTTTTGCAAAAACAACTGTTGTTACCATTAGTATAAATTTGTCATTTCTGTGATATCTATCATTTTTCACAGCACTAATATTATGCTTTGGCACAATCTGTGCCCAAGTTAACTACGAATCTGTTGATGTTTTTTTTTTTTTTTAATGTTACTGATTTTTTTTTTTTTTTACAAAATAATGATACTAATGAACCAAACACATGGAATATTTTCTTTAAAAATCTATTAAATAAAACAAAACATTTCACAAAAAAATAGGAAGTGAGAATTTAATAAATTGCCATTAAAGGGTCACTAAAGGAAAACACTTTTTTGCTGAAATGACTGTTTACAGGGTATAGAGACATAATAGTTAACTGATTCCTTTTAAAAATGATTAAAAATAGATAAAAACCAATCATATAATGTGCCTGCAGTTTAGTTTCGTTTTGCTGTTGTTTGCTGGTTCTCTGATGTACAGAGAGGCAATAGAAGGCAGTGAGCCAATAGAGGGCAGTGATATTGTGTCTAAAACTCCTCAGCACCAATCCAGTTTTGTTTTACAAACAGTAATCACACCTCTTTGATTAGTCACCACCGTGAGAAATCTCCCAGTACTGTGGTGATCAGGAAACAGACAACCAGGAAGTGTCCAGAACAGAAAGGATTTACAGCAACATCAAAGCAAAAACGAACAATGAGGACATGAAACCAGGACTGCAGTAAGGTAAAGGAAGCTATTTAGCTAAAAAAAAAAATTCCTTTAGTGACCCTTTAACTTACAAAGCATAAAACGGCATTTTTTTTCAATTTTGCACGTTTTCAAACATAACAAATAAAAATAAATATATAGATATATATACATACAGTGCCTTGCGAAAGTATTCGGCCCCCTTGAACTTTGCGACCTTTTGCCACATTTCAGGCTTCAAACATGAAGATATAAAACTGTAACGAACTTTATTGGATATTTCAAACTTTTTTAACAAATAAAAAACTGAAAAATTGGGCGTGCAAAATTCTTCAGCCCCTTTACTTTCAGTGCAGCAAACTCTCTCCAGAAGTTCAGTGAGGATCTCTGAATGATCCAATGTTGACCTAAATGACTAATGATGATAAATAGAATCTACCTGTGTGTAATCAAGTCTCCGTATAAATGCACCTGCACTGTGATAGTCTCAGAGGTCCGTTTAAAGTTCAGAGAGCATCATGAAGAACAAGGAACACACCAGGCAGGTCCGAGATACTGTTGTGGAGAAGTTTAAAGCCGGATTTGGATACAAAAAGATTTCCCAAGCTTTAAACATCCCAAGGAGCACTGTGCAAGCGATAATATTGAAATGGAAGGAGTATCAGACCACTCCAAATCTACTAAGACCTGGCCGTCCCTCTAAACTTTCAGCTCATACAAGGAGAAGACTGATCAGAGATGCAGCCAAGAGGCCCATGATCACTCTGGATGAACTGCAGAGATCTACAGCTAAGGTGGGAGACTCTGTCCATAGGACAACAATCAGTCCCTGTATACTGCACAAATCTGGCCTTTATGGAAGAGAGACAAGAAGAAAGCCATTTCTTAAAGATATCCATAAAAAGTGTTGTTTAAAGTTGGCCACATGCCACCTGGGAGACACACCAAACATGTGGAAGAAGGTGCTCTGGTCAGATGAAACCAAAATCCAACTTTTTGGCAACAATGCAAAACGTTATGTTTGGCGTAAAAGCAACACAGCTCATCACCCTGAACACACCATCCCCACTGTGAAACATGGTGGTGGCAGCATCATGGGTTGGGCCTGCTTTTCTTCAGCAGGGACAGGGAAGATGGTTAAAATTGATGGGAAGATGGATGGAGCCAAATACAGGGCCAAATACAGGACCATTCTGGAAGAAAACCTGATGGAGTCTGCAAAAGACCTGAGACTGGGACGGAGATTTGTCTTCCAACAAGACAATGATCCAAAACATAAAGCAAAATCTACAATGGAATGGTTCACAAATAAACATATCCAGGTGTTAGAATGGCCAAGTCAAAGTCCAGACCTGAATCCAATCGAGAATCTGTGGAAAGAACTGAAAACTGCTGTTCACAAACGCTCTCCATCCAACCTCACTGAGCTCGAGCGGTTTTGCAAAGAGGAATGGGCAAAAATTTCAGTCTCTCGATGTGCAAAACTGATAGAGACATACCCCAAGCGACTTACAGCTGTAATCGCAGCAAAAGGTGGCGCTACAAAGTATTAACTTAAGGGGGCTGAATAATTTTGCACGCCCAATTTTTCAGTTTTTTATTTGTTAAAAAAGTTTGAAATATCCAATAAATTTCGCTCCACTTCATGATTGTGTCCCACTTGTTGTTGATTCTTCAAAAAAAATTACAGTTTTATATCTTTATGTTTGAAGCCTGAAATGTGGCAAAAGGTCGCAAAGTTCAAGGGGGGCGAATACTTTCGCAAGGCACGATAGATAGATAGATAGATAGATAGATAGATAGATAGATAGATAGATAGATAGATAGATAGATAGATAGATAGATAGATGTATATAGATATAGTAATGGTTACAAAATAGAATTTAAAAAAAAACAGGATTTTTTTTAAATAAAATAATAGTTAAGGGGAAAAGGGGGAGGAAGGAGTTAATTAGCACAGATTAGATTAAATAAAGATTGATAAGGAGTTAAATATGAATACATTTGATTTGAAAACATATCATTAAGAGCCGGTTCACACTGGGGCGACTCGTCAGGCGGCTCAGCCGCCTGACAAGTCGCGTCCCATTCTATTCAATAGAACCGTTCTAATAGGAGCGACGCAAGTCGCGCCGACTTAGAAAAAGGTTCTTGTACGACTTCGGGGGCGACTCGGGGCGACTTGCATTGACTTCTATAAAGAAGTCATTTTGCAAGTGGCCTCTGAAGTCGTCTTCAGGACGCCTTGCCCAGTCGCCCTCGAAGTCGTGCCGCCCCAGTGTGAACCGGCTCTTACAGATCAAAGGTCACACCTATGGTCTACATCTGAGTGAACTAGTAAATACAATGAAACAATACATTGCTACACTGTACTAGGTCAGGACCCTCTGCAGGCCAGTCAAGTTCCTCCACCCCAAACTTGCTCATCCATGTCTTTATGGACCTTGCTTTGTGTACTGGTCCATATCATTTGGTGGAGGGGAGGGGGGATTATGGTGGGGGGGTTGTTTTTCAGGGGTTGGGCCCCTTAGTTCCAGTGAAGGGAACTCTTAAGACGTCAGCATATTAAGACATTTTGGACAATTTCATGCTCCCAACATTGTGAGAACAGTTTGGTGACGGTCCTTTCCTGTTCCAACATGACTGCGCACCAGTGCACAAAGCAAGGTCCATAAAGACATGGATGAGCGAGTTTGGGGTGGAGGAACTTGACTGGCCTGCACAGAGTCCTGACCTTATCCCGATAAAACACCTTTGGGATACATTGTCCAACATCAGTGCCCTGACCTCACAAGTGCGCTTCTGGAAGAACGGTCAAACATTCCCATTGACACTCCTAAACCTTGTGGACGGCCTTCCCAGAAGAGGTAAAGCTGTTATAGCTGCAAAGGGCGGGGCCAACTCAATATTCAACCCTACGGACTAAGACTGGGATGTCATTAAAGTTCATGTGCGTGTAAAGGAAGACGTCCCAATACTTTTGACAATATAGTGTATATAGTACTGTGCAAAAGTTTTAGGCAGAAATGCTATAAAGTAAGAATGCTTTCAAAAATATATATTTTAATTGTTTATTTTTTATAAATGTACAAAATGCAAAGTGAGTGAACAGAAGACAATTCTAAATCAAATCAATATTTGGTATGACTACCCTTTGACTTTAACCCAGCACCAGTTCTTATGCCGCATACACACCATCACTTTATGTGATGAAAAAAAACGACATTTTCTGTGAAGTAAAAAACGACGTTTTTGAAACTTCAATTTTCAAAGACGAAGTTGCCTACACACCATCGTTTTTCTCACAATGTTCTAGCAAAGCAGAGGTTACGTTCACCACGTTTTTCCATTGAAGCTCGCTTCATAAGTAGCTTCTGGGCATGCGCGGATGAAAAAACGTCGTTTTAAACGACGTTTTTGCTACACACGGTCAATTTCTGTGAAGTAAAAGTTGACGTTTTGAAAAACGACACATAAAATTTAAGCATGCTTCAACGACGTTTTCCCCCACACACGGTCAATTAAAGTGACGTTTTTAAAAACGTCATTTTTTTTCATCACATAAAACGACCGTGTGTACGCGGCATTACACTTGCACGCTTTTTGCACTTGCACAAAGTCAGGGATTTTGTAGGATTAGACCCAGGTGTATGACTAACAAATTATACCAAGTCCGGTTTAAATTACTTTTTTTCTTTCAGAAATGACACTTTGTGCAGAGACAGTTCTAAGTACGGGAAACATGCACTATTTCACAGGCGTACTTTACACCCCCCCCATAGGCACGAAATTTAAAGAAATATTTCACTTTTATTGTTCCCCTTACGCATTATTAAATTCACTGCTCGCGAAAAAACAGCTGTTTTTAAAACATTTTTTTGCATAGATACATGTCCCCTGGGGCAGGACCCGGGTCCCCAAACACTTTTTAGGACAATAACTTGCATATTAGCCTTTAAAATTAGCACTTTAGATTTCAAACGTTCGAGTCCCATAGACTTTAACGGGGTTCTAAAGTTCACACGAACGTTTGGTCTGTTCACAGGTTCTGATGCGAACCGAACGGGGGGGTGTTCGGCTCATCCCTACTGACCAGCCGATGGAAACATCCGCTACGTTGCCTCCAGGACAGGTAAATGTCCAAATGGGGCCCCATCAGGGTTGCCAGCCTCAGTAAAACCAGGGACAAAATCTGTGTTTTTTTACATCTGTCCCTGAAAAGTCCCTTATCGACATCCTTTTCGTCTAAAAATCCCAAGATTATAGCTGCCCCACCTCTCCGGTACCTTCTCGGTGTGTGTATGAATACTGTGTGTGTGTGTGTACTGTGTGTCTGCATGTATACTGTGTATGTATACTGTATGTGTGAGTGTGTGTATACAGTACTGTGTGGCCCCATAATCTATTGCCTGGGGGCCCCATAATCTCCTATTGACCGGGGGCCCCATAATCTCCTATTGCCTGAGGGCCCCATGAGTTGTCAGTCCGCCCCTGGAGGAACCTTGGATTACGAGCATAATCCGTTCCAGGAGACTGCTTGTAATCCTGTCACGCCCCTGACGGTAAGAGCCTGATGTGCGGAAGACGGCCTCCCTTGCAGCTCTGACTCCGAGCTCCTGGTAAAGTGGACAGGAGACTCCAAAGTACAAAGTCGCACGAGTGCCTTGCAGGATCGCTGGTGAGTCGCTAAGCTGGAGTTGCTGAGCAGGTAGCGGGGAGGCACAGGTGCAGGTGGTAGTCCCAGGCAACTGTCAGCGGGTAGAGGAAGTGGTCAAGCCGGGTCATGCACTATCGGATACGTCTGGAACACAGGCTGAAGCCGGAAGCGAGGTCACAGGGCAGGCTGGGTCGATATTGGGCTGGCAGCAGAGTAGCAGAATCAGTAGGCGAAAGCAGGGTCCAAAACAAGCCGGGTCGGTGCAGGCGGAGAGCAGGGATATCAAAGGCAAGCCGGGTCGGGTCGGGTCAACGGTAGAGGAAACAGGATACAGGTTACTAGGTAGGTTAGCCAAACGCTATAGAACGGACAGCACCTGAGTCCAAGAAGAGGCCAGCCTAAATAGCCTGTCTGGCGCCAAAAACACTCAGAGAGTGCACGCCGCGGCGCCCGCACGCGCACGCACGCGCGCGCGCGCGGCGCGCGCACGGGAGCGCGCACACGCGCTAACGGCGCTCCTGTGGAAGCTGAAGACCCAGCTCGACCTCTATGGCCGCCATTTTGGGTGCTGGCATGCCCTTCCTGACATTGCCCCCTCCTAATGGGCAGCCTCCGGATGCCCAATCTAGCCAACTTGTCAGGATGAGAGTTCTTGAAAGCTTGAACGAGCCTTTGGGCGTGAATATTGTCTTCCGGTTCCCATGAGTTGTTCTCCGGTCCGTATCCCTGCCACTTGATTAGGTATTGAACCTGATTCCTCCTTCTTCTGCAATCTAGTACCGCTTCTACTACAAATTCTTCCTCGCCGTTCACAAGCACAGGTTCAGGTGGGCCAACGTCTCGATCAGGGAATGGATTAGACACAGCAGGTTTTAGCAGGGTTACATGGAATACGGGATGGACCCTTAAGGAATCTGGTAACTCGAGTTCATAAGCGACATTATTGATTCGCCTCTTCACAGGGAATGGTCCCAGAAACTTAGGTCCTAACTTTTTCGAGGGACAAGCGAGTTTCAGATTAGTGGTTGCCAACCAAACTTGGTCGCCTGGATCTAGTATTAATTCCCCTCTTCTCCTTCTATCAAAAACTTCTTTGTTGTAAGCCTGGGTCTTGGCCATTGTTTCCTGTAACACTTTGTTGTTGGTATTAAAGAAGTCCACTGTTTCAAGGACGGCAGGTACTGAGCATTCAGGAATCGAGTTGAACAAAAAGGATGGGTGAAACCCATAATTTGCAAAGAAGGGCGATTGCTTGGTGGCAGAGTGGGAGGAGTTGTTATAGGCGAATTCGGCCAGAGGAAGTAAGTGCATCCAATCGTCTTGGGAGAAAGAAGAAAAACAGCGAAGATATTGTTCGAGAGTCTGATTGGTCCTCTCCGTCTGTCCATTCGTCTGCGGATGGTAAGCTGATGAAAATGAAAGTTCGATCCCCAGGGATTCACATAATGACCTCCAGAACCTAGAGGTGAACTGGACCCCTCTGTCGGAGACTATGTTTGCCGGTGCTCCGTGAAGTCTTATGATTTCTTTGATGAAGACCTGTGCGGTCTCCTGTGCAGAAGGAGTGCCTTTCATAGGTAGAAAGTGGGCCATCTTGGATAAGCGGTCAACGACCACAAAGATGGTATTATAGCCCCCGGATGGCGGCAACTCCACAATAAAATCGATGGAAATCATCTGCCACGGTCTGCTTGGAACCGGCAGTGGCTTGAGTAGGCCCCAGGCCTTAGACCTGCTGTTCTTGTTACGGATACACGTGGTACATGACTCCACATACTTTTTACAGTCTTTCTGTATCTCGGGCCACCAGAATGTTCGTTGCAACAGTTCGGACGTCTTATTCGTACCAAAATGTCCCGCAAGCTTGTGGTCGTGGCAACGGTACAGGAAACAGGATACAGGTTACTAGGTAGGTTAGCCAAACGCTATAGAACGGACAGCACCTGAGTCCAAGAAGAGGCCAGCCTAAATAGCCTGTCTGGCGCCAAAAACACTCAGAGAGTGCACGCCGCGGCGCCCGCACGTGCACGCGCGCGCACGGGCGCGCGCACGGGAGCGTGCGCGCGCACGGGAGCGCGCACACGCGCTAACGGCGCTCCTGTGGAAGCTGAAGACCCAGCTCGACCTCTATGGCCGCCATTTTGGGTGCTGGCATGCCCTTCCTGACAAATCCAAAGCAAAAATAATTTGTTCCACATTAAAGCGGGAGTTCACCCAAAATTTTTTTTTTACATTAGATTGAGGCTAATTATGCTAAGCAGAATCGGGTGTTTTTTAAAAAAATCAATGCAGTACTTACCGTTTTAGAGATCGATGTTCTCCGCCGCTTCCGGGTATGGTCTTCGGGACTGGGCGTTCCTATTTGATTGACAGCCTTCCGAAGGTCGCATACAGTGCGTCACGAGTTGCCGAACGTCGGTGCGGCTCTATACGGCGCCTGCGCACCGACGTTCGGCTACTTTCGGGAACTCGTGACGCGCTGGATGCGACCGTCGGAAGGCTGTCAATCAAATAGGAACGCCCAGTCCCGAAGACCATACCCGGAAGTGGCGGAGAACATCGATCTCTAAAACGGTAAGTACTGCATTGATTAAAAAAAAAACACCCGATTCTGCTTCCCGTAATTAGCCTCAATCTAATGTTACAAAATTTTTTTTTTGGGTGAACCTCCACTTTAACTTCTATGGCACACAATACCGCAAGTGGCCAGAGGTGGGGGGCGCCGGAGAGCCTCGAAAACACTCCGGAACAGCTCAGCTGAAATGGGAAACTATGGAAAGGTTTGGGAACTGAGTATTATTGTGTATTTCCAAACGGCTCCGATCAGCTGCGGCGCCCCCCCCGCACCTCTGGCCAAATGCGGTACTGCACACCGCAGAGGATTGAATCTTACTCGTTTTGCTTGACAACACTAGCAAACCGAGTCAGGATTAAACAAAATAAAAAATGCTCGTATTGCGAAACGCTCGTTAACCGCGCTACTCGCAATCCGAGGTTTCACTGTATATACATTATGGGACCGACAAGAGTTACGGGTGTTCGACTTTAGTATCATAGCTTTCAATGTCAAAATATTTCTTTTTGTTACTTGTTATCTCCCGTATTACATTTCAGCCCTGATGAAGGAGCCCCTAAAAGATTTAGACAACATTTCGGTCTTGCATATAAATTTCAGACTTATTTGCAATGTAAACTTTTATTTGCAATGTTCTATTCCTTTCCCAATTTCATCCACAACAAAAAAAGCTTCGGCTTTAGATACAATTTAGCATGTTAAAGAGTCGGCTTGCCCACCTTGCCGACCACCCTTATATTCATCTCCTTGCTCCTCCATCTCAAATGGCACAGAAATCACCAATGCCAGTGGCCAGGAGGAGCGGTGGCATCACTCTCTCCGTCATGTGACAGCGCTCGGGCCTAGGGATTGGCTGCTAGGTTCAAGCACTGTCACAGGAAGGAGGTCACATGCTCGTTGATACCAGCTTGTGACGGCAGGGGAATGCTGTACCGGCAAGGTGGCCGCGTCTCTTTAACGCTTAACATGCAATTTGGTGATCGGTTTCAATCTACTTTAAAATGTATCTGAAAAGAAAGCTAGAAACGTTTTAATGCCGTCATTTTCACATTACCTTGCCGGTAACTCACCATCACTTTATCCTCATCCACAGCAGTTCTGATATAACTGTCCAGAACTTTTCTGTCGCAGACCGGCTGAGGAGTAACAAGCTTCACATTAACCAGCAACATTTGTAGCAGGATAAGTAAACCTGGAAGACAGAACACAGACCGCATGGGAGTTACCCTGGAGATGTCCCATGTATAACAGGCTGGAATTGTATCCAATTGTAACCTAATATCCAGCCAAATCAAATTGAAATACATAAACAGCAAACAGGAAGAATTTTACAGTGGAATAAAATGTAAGGGGTCCAGTGGTGCAGGGGGCTATGTGATGTAAAGGGGTCCAGTGGTGCAGGGGGCTATGTGATGTAAAGGGGTCCAGTGGTGCAGGGGGCTATGTGATGTAAAGGGGTCCAGTGGTGCAAGGGGCTGTGTAATATAAAGGGGTCTAGTGATGCAGGGTGCTGTGTAATGTAAAGGGGTGCAGAGGGCTGTGTAATGTAAAGGGGTCCAGTGGTGCAGGAGGCTGTGTAATGTAAAAAGGTGCAGAGGTGCAGGAGGCTGTGTAATGTAAAGGGGTCCAGAGGTGCAGTTGTGGAGAGGGGTACACACTAGTAACAAAGAGATATTGAAGGATGCAGAGGTATGCAGGCACATTGGGGTGTTTTTAAATTTTAATTGTGCCTTCCCGATCCTAGTATTGTGCCTTCCCGATACCTGTATTGTGCCTTCCTGATCCCAGTACTGTGCCTTCCTGATCCCAGTATTGTGCCTTCCTGATCCCAGTATTGTACCTTCCTGATCCCAGTACTGTGCCTTTCTGATCCCAGTATTGTGCCTTCCTGATCCCAGTACTGTGCCTTCCTGATCCCAGTATTGTGCTTTCCTGATCCCAGTATTGTGCTTTCCTGATCCCAGTATTGTGCCTGTCTGATCCCGGTATTGTGCTTTCCTGATCCCAGTATTGTGCCTGTCTGATCCCGGTATTGTGCTTTCCTGATCCCGGTATTGTGCCTGTCTGATCCCGGTATTGTGCTTTCCTGATCCCAGTATTGTGCCTTCCTGATCCCAGTATTGTGCCTGTCTGATCCCGGTATTGTGCTTTCCTGATCCCGGTATTGTGCTTTCCTGATCCCAGTATTGTGCCTGTCTGATCCCGGTATTGTGCTTTCCTGATCCCAGTATTGTGCTTTCCTGATCCCAGTATTGTGCCTTCCTGATCCCGGTATTGTGCTTTCCTGATCCCAGTATTGTGCCTGTCTGATCCCGGTATTGTGCTTTCCTGATCCCAGTATTGTGCTTTCCTGATCCCAGTATTGTGCCTTCCTGATCCCGGTATTGTGCTTTCCTGATCCCAGTATTGTGCCTGTCTGATCCCGGTATTGTGCTTTCCTGATCCTGGTATTGTGCTTTCCTGATCCCAGTATTGTGCCTGTCTGATCCCGGTATTGTGCTTTCCTGATCCCAGTATTGTGCCTGTCTAATCCCGGTATTGTGCTTTCCTGATCCCGGTATTGTGCTTTCCTGATCCCAGTATTGTGCCTGTCTGATCCCAGTATTGTGCCTTCCTAAACCCGGTATTGTGCTTTCCTGATCCCAGTATTGTGCCTTCCTGATCCCAGTATTGTGCCTTCCTGATCCCAGTATTGTGCCTGTCTGATCCCGGTATTGTGCTTTCCTGATCCCGGTATTGTGCTTTCCTGATCCCAGTATTGTGCCTGTCTGATCCCGGTATTGTGCTTTCCTGATCCCATTATTGTGCTTTCCTGATCCCAGTATTGTGCCTTCCTGATCCCGGTATTGTGCTTTCCTGATCCCAGTATTGTGCCTGTCTGATCCCAGTATTGTGCCTTCCTAAACCCGGTATTGTGCTTTCCTGATCCCAATATTGTGCCTTGCTGATCCCAGTATTGTGCCTTCCTGATCCCAGTATTGTGCCTGCCTGATCCCAGTATTGTGCCTTCCTGATCCCAGTATTCTGTCCTTATTAGGGGGCAGCCATCAAGAATTTTGGGGCCCCTTACACAGCTTTAGGCATGGACCCCCATGGAACAGAGAACCGCGGGGGGGGTGTGCTGTGCCGCCGCCACATATTGAGAAGTTGGGGGGAGTGTCGCAAGTTGAGAAGCTGGGGGTGGGGGGCTTTGGGTGCTGACGAACAAAAAAAATAATAATAATTACAAATAAAAATGGGGGGATGCCATCCGGGCCCCTTAGAGGTTGGGGGGGGGGCTTTGGGTGCTGATGAAAAAACAAGGAGGATGCCATCCGGGCCCCTGGGGACCACCAAGCCCCTTAGAGGTTTAGAGGTCTGGTGGCTTTGGGTGCTGACAAACAAAAAAAGGGGGATGCCATCCGGGCCCCTGAGGACCACCAGGCCCCTTACAGGTGTACTGACTGTACTCCCCTGATGGCGACCCTGGTCCTTCTGCCCCTCTGCTCCCCCCCCATGCTGTGCCCTTCTGCCTCCCCATCTGTACTGTACCCTTTGTGTTGATAAGCTTTTGATTTATGGCATGTTTTCTTATTGTTTAAAATAGATTTTATTGAAAGTACTAATAAATATATGTTTATATCTATCAACAATTTATACTTTAATTCTTGAAAGTAGGTGCCTATTTTGGGGCAGGCTGGTAGGGGCCCCAATGCATTGCTTTTCTCAGGCCTATGATGCTAATAGGACGGCCCAGCCCACATCTGAGAAGTTTTCTGCATTCTGTCAGCGGCAAATGAAGATGTGAGTTTCTCCAGTGATGGCTGCATGGCAATTCTCAGGGCAGGCTTCCTTAACCACATGCCTACCAGTGCACGATAATATACGTCGACAGCTGGGCAAATGGGCATACAGGTAAGTCCCCTTTAAATTGCGGCATTGTGGGCGCACACGCACCCGCCCCCCCGCGTGCTCCATGACCGTGCCCGCGGTACCTACGGACTTGATGTCCGCTGGTGTCCCGCGGTCAGGTGTCTGAATTATCAGCTGTAGTTAATTAGCTCATGTAAATTATGTCAGAGCTGGAGTCATGATGTCTACCAAAAATATGTGTATTGGGGCTCATTGTGTCATGTTGTGGGTGGAGTTGGGTCATTGTTAATTTTGGTTACTGCAGGATCCTAACTGTATATAAGAGCCAGATTTTCTCAATAAAGGGTCTATTTGTGTGGAACCTCAAACAGAGCCGTGTGTCTCGTTATTGGCGTTCGTCTGCCTGACTGTGGCGTGTCGGTAGCTGTCTTGGGTTCGGGAAGGGAATATCTTAAACGGCTTTAACCCCTGTCCCATTTGGGGTTCCGTTACAAAGGTATTTCCCTGTTCTGCCTACTGACATGTCAAGGATCTACTGCTCCCTGTCATCGGGAGCAGTGTCGTGTCACTTGTAGCACAGCCCCCCCCCCCACAGTTAGAATCACTCCTTAGGACAGACTTGACCCCTTCAGCACCCCCTAGTGGTTAACCCCTTCCCTGCCAGTGCCATTTTCACAGTAATCAGTGCATTTTTATAGCCCTGATCGCTGTATAAATGACAATGGTCCCAAAATAACGTCAAAAGTGTCTGATGTGTCCGCCATAATGTCGCAGTCGTGATAAAAATCTCAGATCGCCGCCATTACTAGTAAAAAAAAAATATTAATAAAAATGCCACAAAACTATCCCCTATTTTGTTAACGCTATAACTTTTGCGCAAACCAATCAATATACGCTTATTGCGATTTTTTTAACAAAAATTTGTAGAAGCATACGTATCACTCTATTGTTGTTTATAGCGCAAAAAATAAAAACCGCAGAGATGTATATAAGGATCAGACAACCAACATGCCAGTAAACAAGATGTTGTAGACACCTCAAATTCCTGAACCTTCACACCTCCGATCAGCCTAATTCCTTCACCTTCACACCTCCGATCAGCCCAATTCCTTCACCTTCACACCTCCGATCAGCTCCAATTCCTTCATCTTCACACCTCCGATCAACCCAATTCCTTCACCCTCACACCTCCGATCAGCCCAATTCCTTCACCTTCACACCTCCGATCAGCTCAATTCCTTCACCTTCACACCTCCCATTAGCCCAATTCCTTCACCTTCACACTTCCGATCAGCCCAATTCCTTCACCTTCACACCTCCGATCAGCCCAATTCCTTCACCTTCACACCTCCGATCAACCCAAATCCTTCACCTTCACACCTCCGATCAACCCAATTCCTTCACCTTCACACCTCCCATTAGCCCAATTCCTTCACCTTCACACTTCCGATCAGCCCAATTCCTTCACCTTCACACCTCCGATCAGCCCAATTCCTTCACCTTCACACCTCCGATCAGCCCAATTCCTTCACCTTCACACCTCCGATCAGCCCAATTCCTTCACCTTCACACCTCCGATCAACCCAATTCCTTCACCTTCACACTTCCGATCAGCCCAATTCCTTCACCTTCAAACCTCCAATAAGCTCCAATTCCTTTACCTTCACACCTCCGATCAACCCAATTCCTTCACCTTCACACCTCCGATCAACCCAATTCCTTCACCTTCACACCTCCGATCAACCCAATTCCTTCACCTTCACACCTCCGATCAACCCAATTCCTTCACCTTCACACCTCCGATCAGCCCAATTCCTTCACCTTCACACCTCTGATCAACCCAATTCCTTCACCTTCACACCTCCAATCAGACCAATTCCTTTACCTCCACACCTCCGATCAACCCAATTGCTTCACCTTCAAACCTCCAATAAGCTCCAATTCCTTCACCTTCACACCTCAGATCACCCCAATTCCTTCACCTTCACACCTCCGATCAACTCAATTTCTTCATCTTCACACCTCCGATCACCCCAATTCCTTCATCTTCACACCTCAGATATGCCCAATTCCTTTACCTTCACACCTCCAATCAACCCAATTCCTTCCTCTTCCCACCTCAGATCACCCCAATTCCTTCCTCTTCCCACCTCAGATCACCCCAATTCATTCCTCTTTTCACACCTCAGATCACCCCAATTCCTTCCTCTTCACACCTCAGATCACCCCAATTCTCTTCTCTTCCCACCTCAGATCACCCCAATTCCTTCCTCTTCCCACCTCAGATCACCCAAATTCCTTTCTCTTCCCACCTCAGATCAGCCCAATTCCTTCTTCTTCACACCCCAATCACCCCGATCACCCCAATTAATTTATCTTCACAGCTCAGATCACCCTTAATTTCTGCACATTGACACCAAAGATCAGTCCCAATTTCTACACCTCCACACCTCAGATCACCCCAATTCCTTCCTATTCCTGCCTCAGATTAATCATCTCCACAGCTCAGATCATCCTCAATTTCTACATCTTCATAGATCAGCTTTAAATTTTGCACATTGACACCAAAGATCAGTCTCAATTCCTTCACCTCCACACCTCAGATCAAGTCCACTTTGCGAACCTTCACATCTCAGATCACCCAAATTCCTGCACCATCACACCTCAGATTAACCACTAGAGGCCCGCGCTATACTCAAATGATGGCCACAACGCGGACCCCAAATGCCAGGAGGCCATCAATAGACATCCTCCTCTTTGCACGCACAACGCGCGCCCCCTGCAGGGGGTCACTGAGTCACTGAGACTCGGGTGATCACAGATCCGGTTTCGACCCCTTACCACGTGATCAGCTGTCAGCTGACAGCGCAAGGAGAAAAAAAGCCGATCACCGGCTTGTGTACAAGGGACACCGGTCCCGAAAAGGAAGAGGCAATTCTGCCTCATCTGTGCCCACAAATACAGCCTGCCAGTGCCACCTGCCATTGCCCACAGTGCCACCTATCAATGGCCATGAGTGCCACCTATCAATACCCACAAGTGCCACCTATCAATGCCCACCAGTAGTGCCAATCAGTGCCTCATCAGTGCCACCTAGCAATGCTGCCTATCAGTGTAACCTACCCGTGCCGATCAGTGCCCATTATTGCCACCCATCAGTGCCCATCACTGCCACCCATCAGTGCTCATCACTTCCACCCATCAGTGGCCATCACTTCCACCTGTCAGTGCCCATCACTGCCAGCTATCAGTGCCACCTATCAGTGCCACCGCTCAGTGTCACCTCTCAGTGCCCACCAGTGCCGCCTATCATTGCCCACCAGTGCCGCCTATCATTGCCCACCAGTGACGCCTATCAGTGCCCACCTTATTGGTGCCCATCAATGCAACCCATCAGTGCAGCCTCATCAGCGTACATCAATAAAGGAGAAAAATTACCTGTTTGCAAAATGTTATAAAAAAATATAAAAGAAAAAAAAAATATATATATTTTTTTAATCGTTCTTTCAATTTTTTTTAACAAAAAATAAAAACCACCAAAAGAAAGCTCAATTTATGGTAAAAAAAAAGATAAAAAATTGGGTACAGTGTTGTATGACCACGCAATTGTCATTCATAGTGCATGAGCGCTGAAAAGTGCCCAGTAAGCAAGTGGTTAAGGTCAAAAATTGGTAAAAATAAAAAAATGTAATTGGTGAAAAATTTGTCATGAATTTGTAAAATTGAAATACCAGTTGATGGCTTATGTTTCCCTGTTGCGAAGAAAAAAAATCCCAGAGCAGTTTTACAAACAGGTAGAACTTCGAGGAAAATGTTGAAGCAAAATTGGGTAAAATACTGCAAAAAATTATTATTATTTTTTTTTTTTTAACTGGATCTCATAAATATACATGAATATGAAAGCCACATTTTGTAGCGGGATTTCAGGAAACTTTCCGAGGACTGCGACTACGGATCGCGCTTCATCCTTTCCTAAAGGTACCATGTTTAACCATTAATAGCCCCACGTTGCATCCCAATAATTCCTAGAAAGCCTTATCATTCAGAGGTTCCTGAAGGAAGATAAGACAAAGCTGGAATGAACTCTCATGACTATGAACTGAGATGATCTTTGTTTGATGATGAAATCTAATGGGTTCAATGCTCTTTTTTTTTTTTTCACAGACGGTGATTAATGTACAGTAATTAACCACTTCAGCCCCGGACCATTTGGCTGCCCAAAGACCAGAGCACTTTTTGCGATTCGGCACTGCGTCGCTTTAACTGACAATTGCGCGGTCGTGCGAAGTGGCTCCCAAACAGAACTGGCGTCCCTTTTCCCCCACAAATAGAGCTTTCTTTTGGTGGTGTTTTTTTTTTTTTTTTTTCCACTTCAGACTAACCCCAGCAAGAGACTTGCTCATGATTTTATTCATAATTCTGTCTCTACTTCCGGTTTTGCATCATTTGTGGTTTATATACATGTTTTTATGCATGTTATTCTGCTTTTTATATCTTATTTCCTTTTTTTTTTTTTTTTTTCTCTCCTCCTTCTCAAATTATGCCCACCCTTTCATTGCCCCTCTACTTGGGACTAAAGCGTCCCTTTTCCCCCACAAATAGAGCTTTCTTTTGGTGGTATTTGATCACCTCTGCGGTTTTTATTTTTTGCGCTATAAACAAAAATAGAGCGACAATTTTGAGAATTTTTTTTTTTTTTTTTTTACTTTTTTCTATAATAAATATTCCCCAAAAATATGTAAAAAACATTTTTTTCCTCAGTTTAGGCCGATACGTATTCTTCTACATATTTTTGGTAAAAAAAATCGCAATAAGCATTTATTGATTGGTTTGCGCAAAAGTTATAGCGTCTACAAAATCGCTGATCGCCGCCATTACTAGTAATTTTTTTTTATACAAATGCCATAAAACTATCCCCTATTTTGTAGAGGCTATAACTTGTGTGCAAACCAATCAATAAACGCTTATTGCGTTTTTTTTTTTACCAAAAATGTATAGAAGAATACGTATCGGCCTAAACTGAGGATTTTTTTTATATATATTGTAACGGAATGGCCCGTGATACCCAGAGACTTTTAAAGGATGCAAAGTACTCCTGTGCCAGCTTCACCAATGTCTCTTGTGTCTAGGGTCATCCTATGTCCAATAGGGGCATAGGATGACTGAGAAATGATATCTCGGATTACATGAGATGGGACAGTAATGATAATTCCTGTATTGCAGGATATCTTGAAATATTACAAGTGGTTTATTCTGACCCCAACAGGTCAATAGGACAGTTTTAATTCATGTGGGGACACAGACTGTTGAGGTGCTAATTAAGTCTGCCTCTCAAGAACCTTTTCATTGTGTAATGCTAATTAGCACTGTTTTGTGTGAAAATACTATTGATGATAATATGTGATGTGACTTGGCACCCTCTAAAGGTCAGACGTCTGACTCATGTTTACTAAAGGAATGTGGATTATGTAGCAGGTGGGAATAGCTTATCGCAGAGTCAGAAAGTCTGTCTAAGATGTGGATTGAGGGGGACTCGTTAGCACCCCTTTGTGTGATGTTGTGGGTGGAGTGTGTCATTGTCCCTGTGATTACCGCAGCATGCTTTTTAGTTGCTAACTGTATAAAAAGCCTGAAGTTTACCATTAAGGTGTCATTCATTTTGGAACCAGAGACAGAGCTGTGTGTGTCTCGTTTCTGGGGGAAATCCAATGGGTCCTGTCTGCTGGATTGTGGATTGTCGATAAGCTGTCTTGGGTAGAATGGAATATCAAAACGGCGTTGACTGTTACATATATATATATATATATATATATATATATATATATATATATATATATATATATATATATATATATACATATATATATATATATATATATATTGGGTATATTTATTATAGCAAAAAGTAAAAAATATATATTTTTTTCAAAATTGTTGCACTATTTTTGTTATTGGGGCAAAAAAAAAAACGCAGAGGTGATCAAATACCACCAAAAGAAAGCTCTATTGGTGGCAAAAAAAGGACGCCAATTTTGTTTGGGAGCCACCTCGCACGACCGCGCAATTGTCAGTTAAAGCGACGCAGTGCCGAATCGCAAAAAGGGGCCAGGTCCTTTAGCAACAAAATTGTCGGGGGCTTAAGTGGTTAATGTGATGCATAGTTAGGGTTTGCACCCCCCCAAGTCTTTGTTTGACCCCTGACCATGACAGCCGCACAAAAAGCGTTAAAGGGACTCATGCGGATGCAGGTTGGGCACCAGGGCACTAGAAGGATTGTATTTTTAGTTTGTATATGAAATGAAATCAACAGACGATGGAACAGAAAACAGGTAAAAAAATATTAAATTTATATTCAGATTAATGGAAAACGGTAACATGATGACTCAAGTTGTGATAATATCTTCTGGTTTCACTTTAAGAAACGCAGTGTCATGCTCAACAGACAAACGTGCAAAGATTTATGACCACCCATGTGACAACTCCTGACCTTCCATGCAGTCACAAGTACGATCACAGCATCCGCCTCACATACTTACACTAACAGATTTAGTGAAGAATGCGTAGCGAGACCGCGGCCATATCCTCTTGTAGGATAATTATAGCCCCCAGCTATTCTCTTCCAAAGCTTTGAAGGGAAATCTGCTGTGTAATAGTTCATACAGACAAATAAAACTGAAAAAAACACTTCAAATGGTATCTACAGGAGGTGGACGCAATTATGGAAAAACCTAAAAAAAAAAGATTACCGGTATATAATTAACTGAACTAAATCACAAATACAAGCTTGCCAAGGTGAGTCCCATCAAGCCGACTACCAAATTTACACACAATGGCCTAGATTCACGTAGGGCAGCGTAAGTGTGGGCGGGCGTAGCTACGCCGCCGCAACTTAGAGAGGCAAGTGCTGTATTCACAAGCACTTGCATCCTAAGTTATGGCGGCGTAGCGTAAATGTGATGGCGTAAGCGCGCCAAATTCAAATTGTGAAGAGGTGGGCGTGTTTTATGACGTTTTGAACGAACGGCTCATGTGCCGTCCGTGGACGTATCCCAGTGCGCATGCGTCGGATAGAATGCCTAAGGCCCCTTTCACATTGAGGCGTTTTTCATACCGCCTGCAATGCGGGCGGTATTAACCCTTTTTCGGCCGCTAGCGGGGGTTAAAACCTCACCGCTAGCGCCCGAATATCGCGGTAAATACGACGGTATAGCGGCGCTAAAAATAACGCGGCTATACCGTCACCGCACCTCCGCTGCCCAGCAACCTTAGATACGTCGAACACTGCCTACGACGTGAACGTAACTTACGCACAGTCCTATTCGCATACGACTTACGCAAACAACGTAAAAAGATACACTTGTTCCGACGTCCATACTTTGCATGGGCTGCGCCACCTAGAGACCTGCTTTATCTTTACGCCGGCGTATGTCTTACGTAAACGGCGTAACTAAATGCGACGGGCGCACGTACGTTCGTGAATCGGCGTATCTAGCTCATTTGCATATTCGACGCGGAAATCAACGGAATATATACGACGGCGTAGGAGACTTGCGCCGCTCGTATCTTGGCAGAATGTATGTGTAACTGATTCTATGAATCAGGCACATACATACGACGGCGCTCATTCGGACTTACAACGGCGTATCTGGAGATACGCCGTCGTAAGTCTTTGTGAATCAGGGCCAATAAGCTTATTAGTAAATTCACCAACTGCACAAAGAAGCTCATTGTGAGCGAAACGTGTGAAAGAACAGAGCTTAGGTGGTCTGGAACCATTCATTCGTTCTTCGATCATAGCTTGATCCAAGGATGGCTACCATTACCAGAGCAACTGTTTCTCTAGTCTTTCCTGACACACCCCCCACCACCAAGGGTTTGGTCCACAAACGAATACCCCAGAGCAACTGTTTCTAGACTTTCCTGACACCCCCCCCCACCACCACCAAGGGTTTGGTCCACAAACGGATACCTCAGAACAACTGTTTCTAGACTTTGCTGACACCCCCCCCCCACCACCAAGGGTTTGGTCCACAAACGGATACCCCAGAGCAACTGTTTCTAGTCTTCCCTGACACCCCCCACCACCAAGGGTTTGGTCCACAACCGGATACCTCAGAGCAACTGTTTATAGTCTTTCCTGACACCCCCCACCACCAAGTGTTTGGTCCACAAACGGATACCTCAGAGCAACTGTTTCTAGTCTTTCCTGACACCCCCCCCACCACCACCACCAAGGGTTTGGTCCACAAACGGATACCTCAGAACAACTGTTTCTAGACTTTGCTGACACCCCCCCCCACCACCAAGGGTTTGGTCCACAAACGGATACCCCAGAGCAACTGTTTCTAGTCTTCCCTGACACCCCCCACCACCAAGGGTTTGGTCCACAACCGGATACCTCAGAGCAACTGTTTATAGTCTTTCCTGATCACCCCACCACCAAGGGCTGGCACTGTGCCCATCAATTGCCGCTACAGTGCCCATCAATTGCTGCCAGTGTGCTGATCAATTGCCGCTACTGTGCCCATCAACTGCTGCCAGTGTACCCATCCACTGCCACTACTGTGCCCATCCACTGCCACTACTGAGCCCATTAACTGCTGCTACTGTGCCCATCAAATGCTGCCAGTGTGCATCCCCCGCCCGCCTGGCACTTACCTTCTCTCGTGGGGCAATGGGTCCCGGCGGCTGTGTCCTCCATGTGCCTCGATCTCTTCTCCAGCCCTCTACATGGTTCGAAATTTGTCTGGTTCCTGCTGAACCAACAGAATTTTGACCCAAGTATGGCCAACTTAAGTTAGAATACCGTATATACTCGAGTACAAGCCAAGTTTTTCAGCAAATTTTTTTGTGCTGAAAATGCTCCCCCCTCGGCTTATACTCGAGTCACCTTTTTGCGCCTGACATGGTACTCTTCCTCTACAAGTGTGCAAAGTTTGTTGTCCAGGGGACCTACGGCCGGGGAGCACCGTTTTTTTCAAAGCTGGGCACCCCTTCTGTAGACTCCCATGTTAAACTGTAATTTCTCTGGTGAGTTTGGGGACCTGGTACCGGGCGGTCGTAGGTCCCCGGGACCCAGAACTTGGCACACGTATAGCCCTACTCTTCTTCTACACGTGTGCAAAGTTTGTTGTCTGGAGGACCTACGACTGAGGAGCACCAATTTTTAAAAGATGGGCACCCCTTCCATAGACTCCCATGTTAAACGTCAGTCTAGTTATGGACACATTGAGGCATGGGCATAGTGAGGCATGGGCACAGTGGGGCATGGGCACAGTGAGGCATGGACACAGTGAGGCACAGTGAGGCATGCAGATGGACACCCTAGGCTTATACTCGAGTCAATAAGTTTTCCCATTTTTTTGTGGTAAAATTAGGTACCTCGGCTTATGTTCGGGTCGGGTTAAACTTGAGTATATACGGTACCTTGGTATAGTATTGCAAGATAATGATCCAGGCTTTTTTTTTTTAATTGCTTCCTTGTTTTTGTCAAGACTTGAGCAAGAGATAAAGCATTACACTGCCTTAAAACTGTCACAAATCATCATATAATGACTATATAAATGGTTGGTTCTTCAAGAAAACGGCAGACTATTGGAATGTGTATAGGAGGGCAAGAGTCTCAAAAATTATGACTTTGTCAGCTATATCTATATCTACAAAAAGGGAAAGTGATTGCAATTAAAATCTTACTGATGGGAACAAACAGAGAGGCTTCACAAGATAACTGCTAAATTCCACAAAGGTACAAACTCCAAAACAGACCTGAATCAGCAATTCCGTCACTCAGTATGTGGAAAAGACGACACGTCACAGACTTCTCAAACTGGAATTTATAGCGGGGGCTGCCTTTTGAAAACCACTTATTTCCAAGGCCAGTGCTCAAAAACAAGCTGTGTGAGGGGTACGAAGCTGAGCAATGGTAAACAAGTGATCTATGGCGGGATGCGTCACCCTTTCACCCAATTTCAACCTACAAAATTATTGGCAATTTTGAAATATGGCTCTATACGGTTTAATCATACTTTGGGCATCCATCTCTTAGAAGTTAAGTTCCATGATTGGTCTGTGTAAGAAATCTATAGCCTATTTCGGGGGTCAGCAACCAGTTAGTCGCGGACAGGTGACTGGTAGATCGCGGTCTGGGCTTGCTGACCCGCCATCCCAGAGCATCAAACAAGTGCAATGCAGAGGAGTTTTCAGGGATCCCCCAAGGGTGGACAGAGTAGGACATGGCAGGACAGATTGGGGTAAGGAGTTCCAGAGCATGAGAGAGGAAGCAAACATGGGAGGAAGAGACAAGGGAGCTACAAAGCAGTAGACATGTGCACACTGAAATATTTCGTTTAGGAATTTAATTTTCGCCCGAAAAATAAATGTAGTTACTCCCGAAATTTGTTTTCATTTATTTAGTTTCATTTTAAAATGCATTCATTTGAAAATCCGAATTAATTAAGGTCGAATCTGTTCATTGAATGCGTATGGTGTCTGTCGAATGTTCTAAGAAGATTCGATGGAGCAGCTAAACTGTACACCGCCGCAATCATACATTTCCGGTCGAATGTTCCGCCTAGAAGCTATAGAAGAATTCCAATGTTGTATGACACTAGTAATAATTATATTTATAAATTATTATTACTAGCATTACTAGCATCGAACTAACATTCAAATTCTTCTATAGCCTATGGGCCGAGCATTTGACCGGAAATGTACGATTGTGGCGTCGTACAGTTTAGCTGCTTGTCGAATCTTCTTAGAACTTTCGACAGACACCATAAGCCTTCAATGACAGTTTCGACGTTTGTATGTTTTTCGCTGCTTTGTCGAATCTTCATTGTTTATGTTGAATTGTCAAGTTAGTTCTAGCTATTTTACTGCTCCTCCTCTTTGGTTACAATCAGCCAATAACATTCATCATCATCATTATTTTTATTTTACTTCCCCCACCAAATTCCAGCAGCGATCTTTTCTCTCTATAATGTCGAATCTTTTCTCTCTATAATGTCGAATCTTTTCTCTCTATAATGTTGAATCTTTTCTCTCTATAATGTTGAATATTTTCTATCTATGTTGAATCTTTCCTCTCTATGTAGAATAATCTTGTACTAATAGAGTTAAGGTTAGGCACATTCGACCAACGAAAACTAAAATAAAGCATTTGTTTATGTCGGATCTTTCCGCGTTCGTTTTCGATAACGAAAATACCTGAAATTCGGATGAAAATGCATTCGGATGAAAACGAATGCACATGTCTAATATATTGTGAGAAGGGGAATGACTTGGTAAAGCCATATGCCTCCACCCCTGTTGATAATAAAATAGATTGCAAACATGTGCTTCGTTTAAAGTACCAACATTCCTTTTTCTTTTTTTATTCTCAAATATATATATATATATACAGTGTGTATATATATATATATCTATATATACATAGGAGGAGCTAAACTGTACGACGCTGCGATCGTACATTTCCGGTCGAATGTTCCGCCTACAAGCTATAGAAGAATTCTAATGTTGTATGACACTAGAAATAATTATATTTATGAATTATTATTACTAGTCAACTAACATTCAAATCCTTCTATAGCCTATGGGCCGAGCATTTGACCGGAAATGTACGATTGCGGCGTCGTACAGTTTAGCTGCTTGTCGAATCTTCTTAGAACTTTCTACAGACACCATAATCCTTCAATGACAGATTCGACGTTTGTATGTTTTTCGTTGCTTCGTCGAATCTTCATTGTTCATGTCGAATGGTCTACCCCAACACTGTCTCTATAATGTCAAATCTTTTCTCTCTATGTTGAATCTTTCCTCTCTATGTAGAAAGATCTTGGACTAATAGGCACATTCGACCACAGGTTCGATAGACACAGATTGCTATTGTCAGCGTAATGTCGAAGCTTCCATCTATTTTGAAAATGAAAGTAAAGCATTTTTTTTATGTCAGGTCTTTCGGATTTCGGATTCTGCACGTTAGTTTTCATTTGTTAAAACGATAACGAAAATACCCGAAATTTGGACGAAAATGCATTCAGACGAATACGAATGCATATGTCTACAAAGCAGTAGGTCTTGGGAGAAGCAGAGAGGATGGTTTGGATGATATATTGAGCCAAGATAAAAATACAAAGATTGGTGATGTAGCTCAGGGCAAAGTTATAAATGGCTTTGTATGTTGTTGTTAGTATTTTGAATTTTATTAATTGGGCAATCAGAGACCAGTGGCGGGATTGGCAGATAGGGGCAGAGGACACTGAGCGGTTGGTAAGGTGGACATGCCTGGTAGTAGCTACCAAGAAGAAGGGGGTGAACCCATAAATGTTTGTCTGGAAAACTGACTGGGGAGAGTAAAGAACCTCTGTTGAGAGTTTGTTGCTGAATGGATCTGAGATTAAAGCACCACACCAAGAATTATAAAAATGCAACAACAACAAAAATATACAAACATAAGAAAGTGATGGAAAATATAAAAAATATATCATTTAGTTAGAGTTGCCCTTGATGTACCTGGCTATTCTACCTTACGCTTCCATGAATGTGAACATTTGGGGAATTTTTACCACACTTAGTGGACCTGCCCGGTCTTTTTGGTCTGATATTTTCTTCTCTCCTTACTAGAGTTATGGTCCAAGATGTCTCCTTGAATCCTAAAATCGCCCATCTATGTGTAAAGCCCCAGGCCTATACAAAGTTCATTTAAGGCAGGCCAAAATTTCGAAAGAATCTAAGAATTTTTGTTCATATTTCGCACAATTAGTGGGCTGCAGCAACAGCCGATTTTCGTGAGGCCATTGAATTTTAATAATTAATTGGACATGTTGGAATTTTTTGAAAAAGGAAAGATTTTCTAATCAATGATGGGGGAATCGTGGGAGAAATGTAATCGAAAAAGAAATGCGAATGTGCAAGAAAAGAAAATTTCCGGAAATGAAAAAAAGATTATCAGACACGAAAATTATTTTCTGTAGGAACACAAAGTAAAATTGAAGGCTTGGTTGGTCGAATTTTCGAAATCAATGGTGGTGTCATCAGATCACACAACGCACTAATTTTCTGATTTTCAAAAGAAAATTATTTCGAAATTCGACCATGTATGCCTTAAGCTTCCAGGTTATGTTCCTACAGCGGCAAAGCAAACACTCGCTAAGCCCTGGTTCACACTGGGTACGATTTGGACTGATTTGAGATGCGATTTGACATGTCAAATCGCATCTCAAATCGGCGGCAATTGTCGGCAATGGCACTGTCCTAATCAGTGCGACGCCGCATCTGCGATTTCAAAAAGTAGTTCCTGTACTACTTTTTGCGATTTTGGGCCGCGATTTACATTAAATTGCGGCCGAAATCGCGGCAAAATCGCGGCAAAATCGCGGTAAAATCGCGCATTTTACCGCGATTTTGAATTCGCAGCAGTGTGAACCTAGGCTTAAGCCTGGAAAATCCCTTACTCTTTTGGCAACTGAGGTCAAGTCTAGAGTCACACAGATAATGTTACACGAGAAAATAAAAGCCAGAATTTCTGATACGATGGAGAAGTACACGGTTTTTTGGTACCCTTGCTTAATTGATTTGGTCTATAAAATTGGGTTTGACTGTGACCCTGCGTACTTCCCTCAATTTTCTAAAAATGGTGGGAAAATTAATAGACTACTGGATAGCCAACAACCTGTTCAATTTACTATTAATTGTTTGGTTGTTTTCTTTTATTGATCACTCTGTAAATTGCACCTGTTGAATTATACTATATATTTTTCACAATCTTGATTTTAGTAAATGTATATATTTCACATCAGGGTTTATGTATATATATATATATATATATATATATATATATATATATATATATTTGAGAATGAAAAAAAAAAAGGAAGGTTGGTACTTTAAACGAAGCACATGGTTGCAATCTATTTTATTCTCAACAGGGGTGGAGGCATATGACTTTACCAAGTCATTCCCCTTCTCACAATCAATATATATATATTAGACATGTGCATTTGTTTTCATTCGAATGCATTTTCGTCCGAATTTCAGGTATTTTCGTTATCGTTTTAACAAACGAACGCGCAGAATCCGAAAACCGAAAGATCCGACATAAACAAATGCTTTATTTTCGTTTTCGTTGGTCGAAAGTGCCTAACCTTAAAGCCTCGTACACACGATCAATCCATCCGATGAGAACGGTCCGAAGGATCCAAAGGATACAAATATTATATTTGTAGGTATTTTATATATTGTGTTATATGTATGGCACAATATATAAGTGTTACATACAGGCATTCAAGATTACACATCAAAGGGTGTTTGCTGACCAAAGGGGTTAGTGGCCAAACAAGATTTACTACACATATCAAAGGTACAGCTGAAGACCCTTAGATGTGTTAATCTTGTGCAAGACTACCTAGGTGTGTGAGGTATGGCCTGTTAACCTCAAAGGGTACATTGTTTACATACGTAAGGAAGTTTTTATTGATGGTAATTAGACTTGAGGGGGTATTCATTCAAGGGAAACATTTGGTTGACCTGGCAGAACCCCCCCCCCCCCCCCTCTCCAGTGTGAGACCAGAATTTGAGACATTCAAGCTGGCATTCAGTCAGTCTTGTCACTATGTATGAATATGAAGGCACAGGTCTAGAATTGATCTAGGAAAAGATGTGACTCTAAATCTACTTTTCGTTTTCATATTTACTCTGTGGATTTGTATCATCTGTGGAATTTGGACTTTGTTCTGTGTTGGAAGCCAAATAAATTGCACTCTCTGGAGAACTTAGGTGTTGCTGCGGAACATAACTTATAGTCATCATACTAATACCTAAATATCAATTATCTACTGGACACTATACATTATATCACTACGATGAGGCGCCATGTTGAACTTCCAGTGACCAGTATGAGAGAGTGAGAGCGATATCAAAACATTTAGCACACCTGCTCCCCATTCACACCTGAGACCTTGTAACACTAATGAGTCACATGACACCGTGGAGGGAAAATGGCTAATTGGGTCCAATTTGGACATTTTCACTTAGGGGTGTACTCACTTTTGTTGCCAGCAGTTTAGACATTAATGGCTGTGTGTTGAGTTATTTTGAGGGGGACAGAAAATTTACACTGTTATACAAGTTGTACACTCACTACTTTACATCGTAGCAAAGTGTAATTTCTTCAGTGTTGTCACATGAAAAGATAGAAGAAAATATTTACAAAAATGTGAGGGGTGTACTCACTTTTGTGAGATACTGTATTCGTCAAAATATGCCATGAAATATGAAAGTTGCAACCTTAATGATTCACATCAATAAACAATTGTGCTTAGCAAATTATATGTAGAGTATATGAATCAGACCAAAATGATGGACACATGAGGAAGAAAGAGGGACTTTGTTCCAAATCAGGGACAGTCCCTCGAAATCCGGGACTGTTGGGAGGTATGTTGCTCTCTTTCCCACCACCAGGAAGACTTTTCCTCATGTCCTGTCCAGGTGACCAACGTCAGATCTAACTGGGTGTGAGGGGTTTCTAATCCACCCCCCACTCTATCCAAACAAGTCTTTTTATACATTGCTAGGTCTTTACATGATTTGGTTGTCCATCTATAGATTTACCACCGCGTTGTAACACAAATTCACACGGACTGCTATGGGTTGGGTGATTGCCAAAAAAATGAAACAAAGCTGGGATATGTCACCCGACCAAAGTTTTTTTTCCCATGATGATTTTCCCTGAAATGTCACACCGGTTCTTTAAATATCCATGCTGATAAGAAGCATTGTTTCATGGCAGCTGTGTGAATGCCGGAGGACGGCCTTTCCAGTAGGACAATGCTCCATGACACAGCGCTTACAAGCCAGGAACGGAATCCAGGAATATGAGCAGTGACCACGTTTGTTAGTTGACCAGGGTCATTCCCAGAGGTGACTCTAGTGAGATAACCACGCTGATGGCAGCTCCCCTACTGTGATGAAGAAGATGCCTGGAATTCATCTAATGCCTCGTACACACGGCCGGACTTTCCGAGAAAAAACGTTAATTTTCTCGGAAAGTCCGGCCGTGTGTAGCCTCCATCTGACTTTTTTTGTCGAAAGTCCAACGGACCTTTGATAGAGAACCTATGGTCAAAAGTCAGACCGTGTGTACAAGACATAAAGCTTGCCAATCATTGATCAAAATTCAGCCAGTTCAGTAGACACCAGCTAAACTTCAGTTCATGTGTAGCCCTCTCTTTCAACAGAAGCTGGTCGTTAGAAAGTCTGCTGGAAAACCAGCATTCGATCGGCACATGCAGCACTGATCAGTGTATACTGGCAGCAGGTGAGTCCCATGGCAGCAGTGCTTTTCTTCTGGTGGGGCGACAAACAACCAGCACTACCCCCCTCCGGGGCGCGCGGCTGTGATGCACCCCTCCAGCCCCCCCTCCCCTCCTGCACCATGGGCGGCCGCGGGGCTCGCGGCACTGTCAGCCAACAGTACCCCCCCGACACTTATTATGCGGCGGGCTGTGTCCTCCTCTACTCCTGTGTCCTCTGTGCAGCGGCGGATCCGGCTCCAGTGTGTCTCCTCTTCCACAGCGCTGGCATCCAATAGGTTCACCTGGCGCTTTGGCAAATCAGGGAAACAGAGGGCCTGGCGGGGCTCGCGGCACTGTCAGCCAGCAGTACCCCCCGGCACTTATTATGCGGCGGGCATTGTCCTCCTCTACTCCTGTGTCCTCCAGGCAGCGGCGGGTCCGGCTCCAGCGTGTCTCCTCTTCCACAGCGCTGGCATCCAATAGGATCACCTAGTGCTTTGGCAAATCAGGGAAACAGAGGGCCTGGCGGGGCTCGTGGCACTGTCAGCCAGCAGTATCCCCCCCGGCACTTATTATGCGGTGGGCATTGTCCTCCTCTACTCCTGCGTCCTCCGGGCAGCAGTGGGTCCGGCTCCAGTGTGTCTCCTCTTCCACAGCGCTGGAATCCAATAGGATCACCTGGCGCTTTGGCCAATCAGGGAAACAGGTGGCCGGAGGGCTTGGCCATTGTATTGCACAATGGCCACTTTTCACACTCCTCTCCACTTCCTTCGCCCCTACTTTCTTTTTTTATTTAACCCATGTTTGTTACTTTTTTGTATTTTTATGTTTGTATACGGTTTTTGCATTGTGTGACTGGTAGGGTGTAGGTCCTTGAGCCTGCCCTGAAAGTCTTGGGAGGGGGGGGGACATGGCCTTCTGGCTTAGTTTGCCCTCTCTCATGGGGTCTCACTTCAGGGGAGACCCACCTAGTACTTGGGTGGGTCTGTTTCGGCAGACCCTCCAGAGAAAGGGGTCTGTCTGGTTTCGGCCAGATGGACCAAGTGCAGGGGCGAACTGACCATTGAGGCACTCTGGCACTGCCCGAGGGCCCCATGCCACTAGGGGGCCCCATCAGGGTTGCCAGGCTCAGTAAAACCAGAGACAGTATGTAAAAATCTGTGTTTTTTTTACATCTGTCCCTGATATGTCCACAACCGACATGCTTTTGATGTGAAAATCCACTCCAAGCAGTTGCTACGTAGTAGGAGGATCCAGTGGAGCCTTGAGCAGCCCCGGTAAATTCAGTTTGGATCACAAGGCCCGCGGGCCAAATCCAGACCTGCAGGCCATTTCATATGGCCCTCACACCCAGGGTTTTTTTTCAGCCGCACTGTTGTAGAACTGCCACCTTCAGTTCTTGTCCTCTGCTCTCACTTTCCACTTATAAACACAGAAGCCTTCTGTGTTTATAAGGACAGCTTTCCTCTTGGCAGCTCTCACAGATCCCTGCCTGCCCTGCACTCACAGCAGGGAGAAGGGAAATGCAATTGCAGTGTGGAATGAGGCATCACATGGTAAGCTGCACTGTGATCCCCATCATTACTCGGGTGCACAGATGCCAAACAATGATCTTCCTACAGATGAGAGAGAGAGACTAAGCTGCCTACACTGCCAGGAGGTACTGGAGCTGGGCAGGGTAGGTAAGAGGCGAGGAAGCTTTTGGGGGGGTAGAGATGAGGCCTGTTGAAGAAGATGTATGCAGAGGTGAGGGATGAGGAAGAGTGGTGCAGGGGTCTCTGCCAAGGAGGGGTGGAATTTAGATGTGGACATCCTGTGAAAGAGAGCTGAACCCTACACACTGTGAATAGCAAACCCCTAAACCCTGCAATCTGTATGTAGCATTTCTCGACCCTGCACTCTGTGTGTAGCGCACTCGTCAACCCTGCACTCTGTGTGTAGCGCACTCCTTAACCATGCACTCTGTGTGCAGGGCACTCCTCAATCCTGCACTCTGTGTGCAAGGCACTCCTCAACCCTGCACGCTTTGTGTAGCGCACTCCTCAACCATGCACTCTGTGTGTAGGGCACTCCTCAACCCTGCACTCTGTGTGTAGCGCACTCCTCAAACCTGTACTCTGTGTGTAGCGCACTCCTCAACCATGCACTCTGTGTGTAGGGCACTCCTCAAGCCTGCACTCTGTGTGTAGCGCACTCCTCAAACCTGTACTCTGTGTGTAGCGCACTGCTCAACCATGCACTCTGTGTGTAGCGCACTCCTCAACCCTGCACACTGTGTGTAGCACACTCCTCAACCATGCACTCTGTGTGTAGGGCACTCCTCAATCTATCACTCTGTGTGTAGCACACTTCTCAATCCTGCATTTTGTGTGTAGCGCATTCTTCAACCCTGCACTATGTGTGTAGCACACTCCTCAACCCTGCACTCTGTGTGTAGCGCACTCCTTAACACTGAACTCTGTACATAGTGCACCCCTGAACTCTGCAGATTGTGAATAGAGCACCCCTGGTACTGCACTCTGTACATAGCATATCCCTCCATTAACTCCACACATAACATACTCCTTCTATTTTTAAGATCCTCCCACTTCAATTTGGTTCCACCCACTATTCAATGCGGTTCGGCGGAGGGGAGGGGGACTGGGGTGATTGAGTTTCTGCACCTCTTCTCTGAAAAAAGAGCCCTTGATGAATTTATATAATCTTACAGATACAACCAGTCCTTTGAGGGCAATCATGTTGATGTGGCCCGTCATAACATTGAGTTTAACATCCCTGTTGTAGATGGACTTGTGTTAAGATAATCATTATTTACTGAGATGATTGCCAGCATTGAAATGATATTTTTTCTGATTTTATTAAAGTGGTTGTAAAGGCACAAGTTTTTTTTTACCTTCCTGCATTCTATGCTTAAAGGTAAACAACCTTATGTGTGCCCCCCCCCCCCAAATACTAACCCAACTCCCCTTTAGCTCCAGTGATGTCCACGAGAGCCTTGACTCTCCGGGGACTTTCACTTTGGATTGGATTTTGGCAGCAGAGGAAGCCATTAGCCAATCAGGAGATGGAGGGGGCAGGGCCAAGCCGCGGCTCCGGGGATTTTCACTCACTTCCTGTTTTGGCTATGGGACAAGATGTAAAGGTGAATCTCCCTGTGATGGACCTATCCGGGACAGAGACTTTTGGAGAGGACTGAATTCTAGCCTCTTGCCTTGCGATTATGGGCCCTGCCATTTGGGGGAACGGTGCTCTTTGTGAGCTGTATGCCTGGGGACCCTTGACGCGGTGTTACTTTGGATTCAGGTGAATGCCCCCCAAGACACATGGACTCTGGGAACCCTGTATTTGCCATATTAGAAAGATTGACTCATTCATAATGTTGGGACACATACTGTTAGGAGATGCTGATGTCAACTCCAGCCACCTGTCCGTCTGTTGTCTGTTATAATGTAAATTAGTCTAGTATGGCTTTTAAGTTTTTTTTTACCCATTGTTGCTTGTGCTAATTAACCCTGCAATTGTATGAAGGAGTTCTGTGTTGATATGTATGATAATGTGTATTGTAGTTAGGGGTCACATCGGCTGCTTTAAGGGATTAGTTAATTAGCTCATGTTAATTTATTTGCAAAAGAAAGGAAGTGATCTGTTTGGAATCCAAAACCACCTTAACCGTGCCCCCATCCCTGTAGTAATATAGAACAAGAAAAATTGGGTAATAGGACTTTAAATGGGGCATGGACGGGTTTGTAAAATTGTTAGGGATATCAACAGTAAAAGATCTATCACAGTCCCATCAAGGGAAATCTCTGTGGTCAAAAGAAATTGCTTAGTGATCAATCCGAAAAAAGAAATTGAAGGAGTCAAATGTAAACTTAATAATGTAATATGTATCATAATATATAATACAGAGATCATGCATACAAAGGCATAATACATGTAGTCATAATAACATTGATATAAAAAATATTCAAAATCCAGGACATGACCATTAAATGCAATCACAATAAATTGACATATAGATACAGTAGACATGATTATCCAATAAAATGGGTAGATGGAAACAAAATGGTGATAAAACACATAATTGGGCAAGCTTGATCTTGGCATCCCTGAGCATAGACTCAACGCGTTTCTTGGTGTTTAAAGCCAGTCATCAGGAGTGGGGTGCATAGCAATAAGCTGGAGAGAAAAAGGAGGGGGGGAAGGGATAAACATACAGGTGAGTAGGTGCAATCTGCGTCATTTAAATCATGGTAGCAGCATAAGCGAGTTTGGTGGTATGGTATATTACCTTTATGTTGGGCCAAAAGTGGAATAACCCTTGCGTTCCAAACTAAGGAGTGGGATGATGGTCCTGGAATGAAATGTCTCCCCCGGAGTTGAAGCGGGGACACCTCCCCCTTAGTTCAAGGACAGACCAGCCATTGAGGAGAGCCAAGGACAGAGAGACGTGGGACATCAATCAGATGAGGCAAAAGCAGCCACAGCACAATGCCAAAGGGTGAGGCTGGTCTGTCCTTGGACTAAGGGGGAGGTGTCCCCGCTTCAACTCCGGGGGAGACATTTCATTCCAGGACCATCATCCCACTAGCTTATGCTGCTACCATGATTTAAATGACGCAGATTGCACCTACTCACCTGTATGTTTATCCCTTTCCCCCCTCCTTTTTCTCTCCAGCTTATTACTATGCACCCCACTCCTGATGACTGGCTTTAAACGCCAAGAAACGCGTCGAGTCTATGCTCAGGGATGCCAAGATCAAGCTTGCCCAATTATGTGTTTTATCACCATTTTGTTCCCATCTACCCATTTTATTGGATAACCATGTCTACTGTATCTATATGTCAATTTATTGTGATTGCTTTTAATGGTCATGTCCTGGATTTTGAATATTTTTTATATCAATGTTATTATGACTACATGTATTATGCCTTTGTATGCATGATCTCTGTATTATATATTATGATACATATTACATTATTAAGTTTACATTTGACTCCTTCAATTTCTTTTTCGGATTGATCACTAAGCAATTTCTTTTGGCCACAGAGATTTTCCTTGATAGGACTGTGATAGATCTTTTACTGTTGATATCCCTAACAATTTTACAAACCCGTCCATGCCCCATTTAAAGTCCCATTACCCAATTTTTCTTGTTCATGTTAATTTATGTTTCTGATTACATGTGTATTGTTAGAGTAATATGAGCAGGGGGTAGGAACCTCCTCCTCCTCAACTGTATATAAGACTTGTATTCTGGTTCTAATAAACAGTCCATGTTCAGCAATCAAACAAGTATTGTCTTGTTTGTTGTTGTCAGAGGTTGGAATATCTAGATTCAGACTGGGAGGAAGTGGAATATAACGAAAGCACTCAAACTGAGTGTGGGACGTTTCGTTACACCCCCTAATGGGGTAGAGATGGCAAAAAAATAAACAGACAGGGATTATAACTCTCCCTTACTTAAAAGTTTTGCCTAATATTCTCCTTTAATAAATAAAAGTAGAAGATTCCCAATATGTAGAAAATATATTGATTCTTGTAGGGATTCACAAGAAAAGCAAGTGAAAACAAGTATTTGAAGAAAAAAAAAAGATGGCAATTGTTTATCATACACAGTGCAAAGAGCAAACTAATTGTTATTAGGCTCGAGTTTGCAGCCACTTTAGTTTATTCTTAGCCTTATCTAAGCTATAAAAGTCATAATATCATAACCGCATAATAACACTCAAGGATAAAGGCTCCCGATCTGTCTTCCATAAGAGGACTACAAGAAGACGAGAAGAGCAATTGTTATTAATGGAGTGTTTTTTTTTTTTGCTCATTATGCTTTCAATATTTTGAATTGTACTGTATAATCAGCAGTTGGCCCTTGGCCAGATGGCATCCACCCAAGGGCACTTAACAAGTGCAGCTCATAAATAGCCAGACTGCTATTTTTAATCCTCCAGGACTTTACATCCTCTGGCGCGGTGCCTTCAGGGCTGCCACTGTGTAAACACACGACGCAGGCTAGGTGAGGGTGCCAGTAAAAGCAGTGATGGTTTTTAAGGAATCCCCGAAGGGTGATGCTGGAGAGAAGACGAAATGGACGGGATAGTTCTGATTTATTGTATCATCTTAACACCAGGTCAGCTAGTAAGAGCGTTGTGTAAAATAGAGGTACTGAACCTCTCAGTATACACTCGAAGTTTAGGAAATTGTTCGTTCACATTGTAGAAAACTTTGATATTATCACATGATGTCTCTTTGAATTGTTGCAGGAAAATTAACCCTTATGGAGGAGGTCTTGAACCACTGAAACAAAATGTAGGACAGCAACTCTCAAACAATACCTTTGAGATGAGTTTCTGTACCTTCAAAAGCAACCCATTTCTTCCTGCACTCAACTCAAAATTTAAAAATTTGGGTAAATTTTTAAATGAATTCAAAATTTTGTTGATATAAAAAAGGGTCAGTGCCAAGCCTTTGTTGGGTTTAATGACTTTCAGCTTCATTTAACCCCCTTTCAGACAAAGACACACCCAGCTGGTAAGAGCGTTGTGTAAAATAGAGGTACTGAACCTCTCAGTATACACTCGAAGTTTAGGAAATTGTTCGTTCACCAACACTGTAGAGAACTTTGTTATTTTCACATGATGTCTCTTTGAATTGTTGCAGGAAAATGAACCCTTATGGAGGAGGTCTGGAACCACCGAAACAAGATGTAGGACAGCAACTCTCAAACAATAAGTTTGACATGAGTTTCTGTACCTTCAAAAGCAACACATTTCTTCCTGCAACCAACTCAAAATTTTGGTAAGTTTTTTAATGAATTCAAAATTTTGTTGATATAAAAAAGGGTCAGTGCCAAGCCTTTGTTGGGTTTTATGACTCTCAGCTTCATTTAACCCCCTTTCGGCCAAAGACACACACATCTAGTAAAAGCGTTGTGTAAAATAGAGGTACTGAACCTCTCAGTATACACTCGAAGTTTAGGAAATTGTTCGTTCACCAACACTGTAGAGAATTTTTCACATGATGTCTCTTTGAATTGTTGCAGGAAAATTAACCCCTATGGAGGAGGTCCGTAACCACCGAAACAAGATGTAGGACAGCAACTCTCAAACAATACATTTGAGATGAGTTTCTGTACCTTCAAAAGCAGCACATTTCTTCCTGCAGCCAACTCTAAATTTTTAAATTTTGGTAAATTTTTCAATGAATTAAACATGTTGTTGATATAAAAAAACGTCAGTGCCAAGCCTTTGTTGGGTTTAATGAGTTTCATCTTCATTTAACCCCCTTTCGGCCAAAGACACACCCAGCTAGTAAGAGCGTTGTGTAAAATAGAGGTACTGAACCTCTCAGTATACACTCGAAGTTTAGAATATTGTTCGTTCACCAACACTGTTGAGAACTTTGATCGTTTTAACATGATGTCTCTTTAAATTGATGTAGGAAAATTAACCCTTATGGAGGAGGTCTGGAACCACCGAAACAAGATGAAGGACAGCAACTCTCAAACAATACCTTTGAGATGAGTTTCTGTACCTTCAAAAGCAACACATTTCTTCCTGTACTCAACTCGAAATTAAAAAAAATTGGGAAATTTTTAAATGAATTCAAAATGTTGTTGATATAAAAAAAAGGTTAGTGCCAAGCCTTTGTTGGGTTTAATGACTTTCAGCTTCATTTAACCCCCTTTCGGCCAAAGACACACCAGGTCAGCTAGTAAGAGCGTTGTGTAAAATAGAGGTACTGAACCTCTCAGTATAAACTCGAAGTTTAGGAAATTGTTCGTTCACACTGTAGAGAACTTTGATATTTTCACATGATGTCTCTTTGAATTGTTGCAGGAAAATGAACCCTTATGGAGGAGGTCTGGAACCACCGAAACAAGATGTAGGACAGCAACTCTCAAACAATAAGTTTGACATGAGTTTCTGTACCTTCAAAAGCAACACATTTCTTCCTGCAACCAACTCAAAATTTTGGTAAGTTTTTTAATGAATTCAAAATGTTGTTGATATAAAAAAGGGTCAGTGCCAAGCCTTTGTTGGGTTTTATGACTCTCAGCTTCATTTAACCCCCTTTCGGCCAAAGACACACACATCTAGTAAAAGCGTTGTGTAAAATAGAGGTATTGAACCTCTCAGTATACACTCGAAGTTTAGGAAATTGTTCGTTCACCAACACTGTAGAGAATTTTTCACATGATGTCTCTTTGAATTGTTGCAGGAAAATTAACCCCTATGGAGGAGGTCCGTAACCACCGAAACAAGATGTAGGACAGCAACTCTCAAACAATACATTTGAGATGAGTTTCTGTACCTTCAAAAGCAGCACATTTCTTCCTGCAGCCAACTCTAAATTTTTAAATTTTGGTAAATTTTTCAATGAATTAAACATGTTGTTGATATAAAAAAACGTCAGTGCCAAGCCTTTGTTGGGTTTAATGAGTTTCATCTTCATTTAACCCCCTTTCGGCCAAAGACACACCCAGCTAGTAAGAGCGTTGTGTAAAATAGAGGTACTGAACCTCTCAGTATACACTCGAAGTTTAGAATATTGTTTGTTCACCAACACTGTTGAGAACTTTGATCGTTTTAACATGATGTCTCTTTAAATTGATGTAGGAAAATTAACCCTTATGGAGGAGGTCTGGAACCACCGAAACAAGATGAAGGACAGCAACTCTCAAACAATACCTTTGAGATGAGTTTCTGTACCTTCAAAAGCAACACATTTCTTCCTGTACTCAACTCGAAATTAAAAAAATTTGGGAAATTTTTAAATGAATTCAAAATGTTGTTGATATAAAAAAAAGGTTAGTGCCAAGCCTTTGTTGGGTTTAATGACTTTCAGCTTCATTTAACCCCCTTTCGGCCAAAGACACACCAGGTCAGCTAGTAAGAGCGTTGTGTAAAATAGAGGTACTGAACCTCTCAGTATAAACTCGAAGTTTAGGAAATTGTTCGTTCACACTGTAGAGAACTTTGATATTTTCACATGATGTCTCTTTGAATTGTTGCAGGAAAATGAACCCTTATGGAGGAGGTCTGGAACCACCGAAACAAGATGTAGGACAGCAACTCTCAAACAATAAGTTTGACATGAGTTTCTGTACCTTCAAAAGCAACACATTTCTTCCTGCAACCAACTCAAAATTTTGGTAAGTTTTTTAATGAATTCAAAATGTTGTTGATATAAAAAAGGGTCAGTGCCAAGCCTTTGTTGGGTTTTATGACTCTCAGCTTCATTTAACCCCCTTTCGGCCAAAGACACACACATCTAGTAAAAGCGTTGTGTAAAATAGAGGTACTGAACCTCTCAGTATACACTCGAAGTTTAGGAAATTGTTCGTTCACCAACACTGTAGAGAACTTTTCACATGATGTCTCTTTGAATTGTTGCAGGAAAATTAACCCCTATGGAGGAGGTCCGTAACCACCGAAACAAGATGTAGGACAGCAACTCTCAAACAATACATTTGAGATGAGTTTCTGTACCTTCAAAAGCAGCACATTTCTTCCTGTACTCAACTCGAAATTTTAAAATTTTGGTAAATTTTTAAATGAATTCAAAACCTTGTTGATATAAAAAAAGGTCAGTACCAAGCCTTTGTTGGGTTTAATGACTTTGAGCTTCATTTAACCCCCTTTCAGACAAAGACACACCCAGCTAGTAAGAGCGTTGTGTAAAATAGAGGTACTGAACCTCTCAGTATACACTCAAAGTTTAGAAAATTGTTCGTTCACTAACACTGTTGAGAACTTTGATCGTTTTCACATGATGTCTCTTTGAATTGATGTAGGAAAATGAACCCTTATGGAGGAGGTCTGGAACCACCAAAACAAGATGTAGGACAGCAACTCTCAAACAATACATTTGAGATGAGTTTCTGTACCTTCAAAAGCAACACATTTCTTCCTGCACTCAACTCGAAATTTTGGTAAATTTTTAAATTAATTCAACATTTTGTTGATATAAAAAAGGGTCAGTGCCAAGCCTTTGTTGGGTTTAATGACTTTCAGCTTCATTTAACCCCCTTTTAGCCAAAGACACACCTAGTTCGCACCTCCCCTGTTACTGCAGGGGAAGTGCGAGGGCCACATAAAATCAACTGGCGGGCCGGATTCAGCCCACGGGCTTTGTGTTCAATACATGTGGTGTAAAGTGTACCCGAACCCAAAAAGTGAAGATTTGCAATGAAACATCAAGAAATGTTAATTGTTCATAAGAAATACCTTGAAAGATTTTCCCCATAAAAAAATATCAGTGTGCTTCCTGTGCCTGGGCACGCGTGGCGTCGACACGCAGTGAGAGCCCGACCAGCCCTCCCAGAGCGCGTCACAGCTCCCGGAGATAATGAGAAAACTAACCCCAACTGCCAGAGCTGATCTAGGAGTGAAAAATTGAAACGTATGGCAAAGGATAGTCACAGTGATCAAAATCATTTCTATAATAGTATAGTAATGTGCTTCCATCCCCGATACATTGAAAAATAGGGCCTAAAGCTAAGGTTGGGACTTTTAGTTGAGGCAATAGCTAGCATGCCTCCATCCTCGATAGATTGAATGAAAAAACTAAGGGTGGGATTTTTTAATGAAGCACATTACTGATGTACGAACCAAAAATATATGATAAAAATATTTATCAATACAAACAAAGAAGGTATGACATATACAATTTAAGATGGTATAATGGTAAAATTAGTAACCATCTAGAAATTACATAATAGTACAAAATTAGTCCAACAAAACATACATGGTAATGCATAATAATGTTACTTATAGCTGCCCCCCTCTTACAGTATCATCCTACAATTCTACCTATTTTACTACAACTAGGTGAGAGTGATTGGGACCATAATTGTTCCCCCTCTTTTCTATGTCTCCCATTATGTCTATTACCTTACTATGGCATTTTTTTCTATTATAGATACCCGTACACTGTGTATCTGCTCCTGATGAATGTTAAAGTGAACACGAAACGCGTAGAGCCATTATACGATGATATGTCACATCTACCCTCCAATATTGTACTTTTATGAACCAAATTATTATTATTTATTTTTTATATGCTACCACTACAAAGCCGGTTCTCATATACTAGATGCTTCATTATGGTTACCTACCTTAGACTATTATGTACCACCTTGTTTCCTCTAGATTTATGTACTTAGACCCATTACTATTATGCATTACCATGTATGTTTTGTTAGACTAATTTTGTACTATTATGTAATTTCTAGATGGTTACTAATTTTACCATTATACCATCTTAAATTGTATATGTCATACCTCCTTTGTTTGTATTAATAAATATTTTTATCATATATTTTTGGTTCGTACATCAGTGCTTCATTCAAAAATCCCACCCTTAGTTTTCCCACCCTCAGTGTTCTCCCTGCTGGAGAGGAAGCTGTATCTGAGGACATGCAGTTCAAGGATCTCCCTTCTTCTGCTTCATCCATTCTGTAAATCTGTGCTTCCTCCACCTCTCCTGCTGGTTCATAATTACTCAACTTGTCATCAGATGATCAGTCATCAGTGATGATGACCTTTTGTTTTCTATGTGTCTTTGCGTTGATCCTGCATTGAATAACACAGCTCGTCAAACCTACTGTGAAGTAAGTCTAAATGCAGCAGTGAAAAAACGATACTGGCCCAGATTCACAAAGCACTTGCGCCGACTTATCTGAAGATACGTCACGTAAGTGCAAATATGCGCCGTCGTGTCTGTGCGCCGGACCCACAAGCTAAGATACGCCTAAAAATAGGCTTCATCCAGCCGACGTAACTTGTCTACACCGGTGTAGCGTGGGCGCATATTTAGGCTGGACGCATGGTGGCGCTCCCATTGATCAGCCATTCAAATATGCAAATGAGAAAAATACGGCGATTCAGGAACGTAAGTGCGCCCGACGCAGGCTACGACTGGTGCGCATAAGTTGTACGTCCGGCGTAAAGTTAAGCCCCATAAAGGAGGTGTAACCCAGCAGCAGACATGCAAAGGTCTGCACAAAGGAATACAAGCCGACGTATTTTACGTACTTTACATTGGACGTGTGTCTGGCTGGGCGTAGGATACGTTCATGGCGTAGGCAGTGATCCGGCGTATCTTAGGCAGTTGTTCCGACGTGGTTGTGAGCATGCGCAGGGGGATGCGTCCAAGGCACGACGCATGCGCAGTTCGTTAAAGGTACTTGTCTGGCGCTCGGACCATCATTTGCATGGGGTCACGCCTCATTTGCATGGGTTTGCATGGGTCAAGCCCACTTCCACCTACGCCGGCCTGCGCCTTCAAAACCTACGCCACGCCGAGGCAGCGTGGGGAGCACTGGCTTCCTGAATTCCATGCTTGCCTCTCTGCGCTGCGTAGCGCACAGGGGGATGCGCTGTGGCGGCGTAATGTGCGCCTGCTCTCTGTGAATCCGGGCCTATGTCTTTATTTTCAGCATTTGCCTATTGTATAATAATAAGCTATAATACAATTCTGATGACATTTATTGGCCCAAACACACCTTTGTAATGTGGTGAGGAAATGCACACCTTTGCGACAATGAACGTTGCATGCATTAGCACATTGTGGTGTCTCATTTTGAATGGCACCCCAATGTACCAAGGCAATGCAGCCCTGCTTTTAGGTGCATTACAGCGGGGGAAAAAAAATACTGCATGTCCATTTTTTTGGTCTGTTCTTGTGTGTTGGCAGCCCTTTTAAAAAGGAATAGGCTATCTTGACGTAACGCACATTAATGCATGAAACGCAGAAGAACAGACAGGTCTGAATTGGCCCAAAATATTCTCTCTCTTGTTAATAGGTCTTTCAAGGTCCTGACTTACTAAGGTCACGGTATAGTTAGTAGCAGTAAGTCACAGTCAACTACACCTGTCCTGTAATGTTGAAGACATTTCACGGCTTATCCATGGACCTCCTCAGTTCTAACGAGTGCCAGGAACAGAGCCCGGGATTTAGGCTTGTGATGTCGTATGCTGCTCCTGACATTCATTTGAACCAAGGTAGTCACTAAGATGTCTGGTAAGGGGTGTTTAACCCTTTCATGCCTAAGCCTATTTATGACATTTGGTGTTTACAAGTTAAAATCCGTATTTTTTGCTAGAAAATTACTTAGAACCCCCAAACATTTTATATATATATATTTTTTAGCAGAGAATCTAGAGAATAAAATGGCGATTGTTGCAATATTTTATGTCACACGGTATTTGTGCGGTGTATCAAGCGCAATTTTTTGGGAAAAATTTACTTTCATGAATTCAAAAAAATGAAAAAGTTAAGTTAGCCCAATTTTTTTGCATAATGTGAAAGATGATGTTACGCCGAGTAAATAGATACCAAGCATGTCACGCTTTATAATTGCACGCACTCGTGGAATGGCGACAAACTACAGTACTTAAAAATCTCCATAGGCGACGCTTTAAACTTTTTTTTACGGTTACCAGGTTAGAGTTACAGAGGCTCGCGACTTCCGTATGCATTTTCTATGTTGCGCAAGCTCACGGGGAGGGGGGGGCGCTTTAAAAAAATGTTTTCTTATTTATTTTTATAATATTACTTTTTTTTTTTTTTTTTTTACATTTTGATCACTTTTATTGCTGTCACAAGGAATGTAAACATCCCTTGTGACAGTAATAGGTGGTGACAGGTACTCTTTATGGAGGGATTGGGGGTCTTTTAGACCCCCGATCCCTCCTTTGCACTTCAAAGTATTCAGATCGCCGAAAACGGCCATTCTGAATACTGTGTACTTTTTTAAATCTGGCGCCATTGGCAGCCGAGAGACCCGGAAGTGACGTCATGACGTCGCTTCCGTGTTTCCATTGCGGAGACTGAATCAAAGCCGTTTACGGCTTAGTTTCAGTCTGCGCCTGGACACTGGAGGCGCCGGATGGAGGATCGGGTCTGTAACGGCTACCCACTGGTAGTGAGGGGTATCGGCCGTTGGAGACGTCCTTTTTGCTGACAAGTTATGATATGCAGGTACCGCCAGTATATCCCATCGAACGCCCTTCCAAGAAACGAGACGGGCATACGTTTGAAGGGTCAAGCAGACTGACTTTATTTGGCATATTTCATCTGCTTATATTTGCTTACAACTGTTACAAGAACAATGACAGTTTCCGCCCCCCCCCCCTTCACCCAGTAGGGGGCTTCAACACAGACCCCCTGAAACAATGACATCTCCTTGAATTAATCACTTGACCAGTCTCTAGACGCTTCGGCACCGCAAACCACTTAACATTTTCTGGCCAGGCACATTCCTTTCTCAATAGAATTCAATTAACCTTTAAAACAATTATCACTCACACATAATCCCCATCAGCATACACCTCACAGGGTGGCTGTTACCTACACAAGAGAGAGTTCATTAGCTATGCGAAGGGAACATTAGCATTCAGCAATGAAAGAGACTTGTCCAATTAACCCTTTGAGCTCAGAATACAATGTGGTACATCCAATTGTGACAAGCCATGCAGTTCCTTGTAGTCCTCCCTGCATGAAGATTATAACTGTCCCGGCAGCATGCATATGTCCGTTACACTACTCCCCTTTTGTGGAACACTCCGGCAGACCCGGATTGATCCTTTTCGGATCAACTTGGGGATGTCCGGTCTGCTGTTAGGGTAAAAGTTCCATTTGCCTGGACAGTCCGTCGGCCTTCCCATTGGCTTACCAGGTCGGTAGCTGATGGTGACGGTGAATAATAGAATTCAGTTCTGGAACAGTCACTTGCTTTGCTCTCTCAATGGCTCCCAAAACCTGTTGCTGATGCTCTTGGGACAGATACGGCACCACCTGGATGCAAATCCCATTTAATCTTTTGACAATTTCCGCCTGTTTGTGTATTTCAATGTTCAAGCCACGGGACATCTCATAATACATGACATAGTGTCGGTGCATCTCTGATTTCTCACTGGCCAACTTGTCACATTCCCATTTTAGACTGTGATATTGTGCCGGATCTATAGTACATGTCGGGGAAGGTAGTCTTACCCGGTTCTCAGCAGCAAGTGGGTTGATTCCAGCAACGCGGGTGGTCACGGGACAAGCAGCAGCAGGTGTAGGTAAATAAGCCGAAGTCAGAGGGCCAATGTCGTTGCCCAGCACCACCTCGGCAGGTAGGTTGTCCATGATACCAACTGTGGTCTTTCCTGACCCGGCTCCCCAGTCTAAGTGCACCCGGGCGGTGGGTACGCGAAATACAGCACCCCCTGCGACCCGGACGGCAACTGTGCGAGTGGACACGTTCTCTGGCTTTACCAGATGTTTTTGAATCAGAGTGATAGTAGTCCCGGAATCTCTTAGGCCTTGTGCTACTTGTCCATTCACTCGTACCTCCTGACGGTGATGCTGACGGTTATCCGGAGAGGCCGCTTGTATTGGGTCTGCCTCATACCAAATTCCCAGACATTCCTCAGGGACCCCCTCGGTCTCCAGGCAGTGGGCCGCAGAGGGACGTGATGGAGTGACCTCTGTGTTGGGTGTTGTGCGTCTCCAATTGTTATTTGTAGCTCTCAAAGGGCAATAACGAGCAATATGTCCCGTGTCGCTGCAGTGATGGCACGTCACCCTAGGCGAATCTCGGTGGTAGTTGCTAGGCCCTTGAGGACGTGGTGGGACTGGAGCCCGAAACTCTGGGCGTGGGGTGACGGTTGGAGTACGCGGTTCTACCTTCTGAGCCAGCCGCATAGTACCCTGGCTTACTTTTCTTGTCTCCGCGTACTCATCTGCTAGCCGAGCCGCCTCGTTTAAGTTAGCGGGACGGCGATCTCGTACCCAGTCTTGTATGTCTGCGGCCAGGTCTTGGAAGAAATGTTCCTTTAGGAACAGCTGCAATACTTCCCCCCCGGTGTTGGCCTTGCACCCTTGGACCCAAAGGGATGCCACCCTTTGTAACTGGTTGGCCCATTCCATGTGGGAGTCCACAGCCACCTTCTTGGACTCCCGGAAGCGCCGGCGGTAGGCTTCTGGCGTTACGGCGTATCGGGTTAGCAGCGCCTTTTTAACTTGCTGATATTGTAAAATATCCTCTGGAGCGAGAGCCCGAAAGGCTTCATTGGCTTTGCCCGACAATTTCCCAGACAAAATAGTGACCCATTGGTCTGGTGGTACCTGGTGTAGTGAGCACTGCCTCTCAAAGTCCGCCAAATATCCATCTATTTCCTCCTCACTTTCTACAAAAGCTTTAAATACAGTGAACGGTATTTTCTTTCCTGTAGCAGCAGGTGGGGGGGGTAGGAACTGCAGGTGTAATGGGCTGTCTCGCTCTTACCAGTTCCAATTCTTGTCCCCTCTTCGTTTGTATCTCTTCCCTTTCTTCCCGGAACAGCTGGTTGATTAGTTCCACGGACGTTTCTGGATACAAGGATAATCTCCGCTGTACAATCCCAGTAATTACATCTTCCTCGCTGACCGGTGCAAGGGGCTCAGTTCCTTCCATGGATCCATCCATTTCGTCCAGCTCCAGCAGTTCAGCTATCAGCTCCCTCCGTGGTCTGTTGCTGGCGCTCCTACCACGAATCTCCAATAGATCTTTTAGTGTGGATCTTTTCAGCCTGGCGTACTGCGACTCCATTCAGAACTTGTTCTTTGGATAAAAGGACCATCCCACCACTGCCAACCAATGTAACGACTACCCACTGGTAGTGAGGGGTATCGGCCGTTGGAGACGTCCTTTTTGCTGACAAGTTATGATATGCAGGTACCGCCAGTATATCCCATCGAACGCCCTTCCAAGAAACGAGACGGGCTACGTTTGAAGGGTCAAGCAGACTGACTTTATTTGGCATATTTCACCTGCTTATATTTGCTTACAACTGTTACAAGAACAATGACAGTTTCCGCCCCCCCTTCACCCAGTAGGGGGCTTCAACACAGACCCCCTGAAACAATGACATCTCCTTGAATTAATCACTTGACCAGTCTCTAGACGCTTCGGCACCGCAAACCACTTAACATTTTCTGGCCAGGCACATTCCTTTCTCAATAGAATTCAATTAACCTTTAAAACAATTATCACTCACACATAATCCCCATCAGCATACACCTCACAGGGGGGCTGTTACCTACACAAGAGAGAGTTCATTAGCTATGCAAAGGGAACATTAGCATTCAGCAATGAAAGAGACTTGTCCAATTAACCCTTTGAGCTCAGAATACAATGTGGTACATCCAATTGTGACAAGCCATGCAGTTCCTTGTAGTCCTCCCTGCATGAAGATTATAACTGTCCCGGCAGCATGCATATGTCCGTTACAGGGTCTCCCGGTGGGACGGGAGGCCCGGTCAGAGCGGCGAGAGGCGGCGGGAGGGGGGATGTCCCCTCCCGCTCCTCCGGGATAACAACCGATCGCCCATTCTAAACAACGGTACCGGTATAATCCCCGAAAGCTGAGGACGCATATATGCGTACGCTCGGCGTGAAAGGGTTAAATCTACAGAACAAGAACAGGTTGAATGTAAATTACCACGACTATCATCCTGGGTGAGCTTTTAGTGTACAAATTAAAAATGGAACCTGAACTCCAGACAAATAGGAAAAAAATAAATCCTTCCTTGCTGACCCCGGAACATGGACAGGAGGGGCGGTGGGGGTGGAATTTACTGGAACCGATCCTCTGTATTATCCTCCTGTGGCAGTTGAAAGGCGGCTTCTCCTCTTCTCCCTCTCACTGGCATTCAGCTGCCACAGAAGAAAAATACAGAGGATTGGTTCCAGTAAATGCCACCCCCTGTCTAGGTGTACATTCATTCTGCCAAGAGGTTGGGCCTCTATCTTAGGGCCCACTGCGGAACTGAACCCTCCTAGGGACTGGGCTTAGAACCACAGGGCCAGATTCTCAAAAGAGATACGACGGCGTATCTCTGAGTCTGGGCGGTCGTATCTATGCGCCTGATTCTTAGAATCAGTTACGCATAGATTTCTATTAGATCCGACCGGCGTAAGTCTGTTACGCTGTCGGACCTTAACTGCATATTTACGCTGGCCGCTAGGGGCGTGTACGCTGATTTACGCCTAGAAATATGTAAATCAGCTAGATACGCGAATTCACGAACGTACGCCCGGCCGACGCAGTACAGATACGCCATTTACATTAGGCTTTTCCCGGCGTAAAGTTACCCCTGCTATATGGTGGCGTACATGCGGCGTACCAATGTTAGATATGGACGTCATTCGTTCCGTGAATGGGGCTGGACGTCATTTACGTTCACGTCGAAACCAATACGTAATTGCGGCGTACTTTAGAGCAATGCACACTGGGATATTCCACGGACTGCGCATGCCTTCGAGAATACAGCACTTGCCCGTCTAAGTTGCGGAGGCGTAACGTAAATCGGATACGTTACGCCCGCACAAAGATACGCCGATCTACGAGAATCTGGCCCACAGTGTGCAAGTCCTGGTGAAGTACGTGTGGTGGCTCCCCTCTTTGCCTGTGGGTTGAATTTGGTCAAGTGTATAGCCACTTCACATCCGGGCCAATTCTGGCACTTCGCTCTTACATGTAAAAATCATCACTGATCGCTGTATAAATGACAATGGTCGCAAAATAGCGTCAAAAGTGTCCGCCGCAATATCACAGTCACGATAAAAAATCACTGATCGCCGCCATTATTACTAGTAAAAAAAATTGCTAATAAAAATGCCATAAATCTATTCCCTATTGTGTAGACGCTATAACTTTTGTGCAAACCAATCAATAAACGCTTATTGTGATTTTTTTTACCATTTATATGTGTAGCGCCTGTGTACTTTATAGTACGGGTGCTAGTTAAATTTAGAGGGTGATCCGAGTGTAGTTAAACTCTGATCCAAATTGTTATGTGTAAAACAGGGTCTCTGTCTCAGCTTGGCTGTGCTTCAGGCTTATTCTGTTGCGCTGGGGTGTTCTTCCAGCCCCGGTGCTGCAGGTGGCGGCAGTGGAGTCAAGGTTTGGGTACTTCTTTCCCAGCAGCCAATCAGGAGGGTTTGACCTCGCTGTGCATGCTGGGGAGGGGTATTTATGGGGCAGACGCCATTGGTTCTGGGTCTTCTTCTTCGAGTGTGGCACCCACCTTTCGGGTGGTCACATCACTGCGCCCTAACTTTATGGCCTACCTGGCTGAGGCGTGCGTGCCACGCGGTGTTCCTGGTTCCAGGACCATGTTGGCCCGGAGTATCTGAACAGCGACAAGGATCCAGCGAGTGACTGGGTTCCCACCTTTGAGGATCCCAAGCTGTATTGCTGTTCCGAGGGGAGTCCGTCTGATGAGCGCCATTGAGAGGCTGGCGGTCCAAAAAGGGCCTCGACAGACCACCGGGGATCGAGGTAGCCGGACACTGAGGGATTGATCACCAGTCAGTCGGTACATGAGCGACAAGTTGAAGGAGATCCAGGCGTAATTCATCTAAGGAGGATTATCTCCGTAACTACAAATCAGAGAGGGCCTGTGGCAGAGGTTTCTCTCTGACGTTCACCAAGGAGGGTCTGTGCAGGGACTTTTCCTCAAGTTCAAGTTCACCAAGGAGGGTGTGTGGCAGAGACTTTATCCTACAATTGTCCAAGTGATACTCCGGCTGCCAGGTCAGTGAGAGAGGCCTGTCCGGGTACACTAAACCCACTCAGCAAGGGGTGGCGCAGAGAAGTGTTATGCTTGGGAGCAGGACTGTTTCGTATAATCACGCCTGAATCTGCTGTTCTCCCTTCTTCTTCAACTTTACTTTCCTCACCACAAGTTTATTGTTTTTACCGGCTGGGTAATAAAGAGCACCTGTTGCGGACATTCCTTTACTTCTACCAAATGCAATACACATCATTCACCTCTAGGAATTCGGGGGAGCCATGAGGTAAATGTGCCACCCAAAACAACCAGCAGCTCCTCCGGGGTAATGCTACACGTAGAAGAATACGTATTGGCCTAAACTGAGGGGGAAAAAAATCTTTTTTTTTAATATATTTTTGGGGGATATTTATTATAGCAAAAAGTCAAAAATATTTTTTTGTTTATAGTGCAAAAAATAAAAACCGCAGAGGTGATCAAATACCACCAAAAGAAAGCTAAGTTTCCATGGAAAAAAAGGACGTCAATTTTGTTTGGGAGCCACATCGCATAACCGCTCAATTGTCAGTGCCCAATCGCAAAAAGTGCTCTGGTCAGGAAGGGGGTAAATTCTTCCGGGGCTGAAGTGGTTAAGGTAAATTGAGCAGACTTTGTGGCTTTTGTGTAGCGGCAGATATAACCGGATACAATTAATAGATAGAAATAGATTAAAAGATACCGTATATACTCGAGTATTAGCCGAGGCATCTAATTTTACCACAAAAAACTGGGAAAACGTATTGACTCGAGTATAAGCCTAGGGTGTCCATCTGCATGCCTCACTGTGCCTCACTGTGTCCATGCCTCACTGTGCCCATGCCTCACTGTGCCCATGCCTCACTGTGTCCATGTCTCACTGTGTCCATGCCTCACTGTGCCCATGCCTCACTGTGTCCATGTCTCACTGGCCCAGATTCAAGAAGCACTTGCACCCGCGCAACCATAGGTTGCGCGGCGCAAGTGCTTACTTGCTCCGGTGTAACGAGTGCTCCTGATTCAGGAACCTCGTTACACCGACTGCAGCCTAAGATATGACAGACATAAGCCTCCTTATGCCTTCATATCTCAGGCTTCATTCTTGCGTTGGCCGCTAGGGGGCGCGGCCATTGTGATCGGCGTATAGTATGCAAATTGCATACTACCACCGATTCACAAAAGTTGCGCGGGCCCTGGGCACGCAAGGTACGGAGTTTCCGTAGGCAACTTTAGCGCAAGGTTGCTCCTGCTAATAGCAGGGGCAGCCAATGCTAAAGTATAGCTGCGCTTCCCGCTCGTGAAATTTAAATTTCACGTAGTTTACGTAAGGGATTCGTGAATGGCGCTGGACGCCATTCACGTTCACTTAGAAGCAAATGACGTCCTTGCGACGTCATTTGCCGCAATGCACGTCGGGAAAGTTTCCCGACGGAGCATGCGCTGTTCGCTCGGCGCGGGAGCGCGCCTAATTTAAATGATTCCCGCCCCCGGCGGGATCATTTACATTAGGCGCCCTTACACAGGGCTAATTAGCATAGTGCCCGCGCAATTTACGGAGCTACTGCTCCGTGAATCGCGGGCAAATCAAAATATTTGCGTGGGCGCAGAGAAAAATCTTTGCTCTTTGCCCACGCAAATATTGCACGGATCTACCTGAATCTGGGCCACTGTGTCCATGCCGCACTGTGCCCATGCCTCACTGTGCCGATGCCTCACTGTGTCCATGCCTCACTGTGTCCATGCCTCACTGTGTCCATGCCTCACTGTGCCCATGCCTCACTGTGCCCATGCCTCACTGTGTCCATGTCTCACTGTGCCCATGCCTCACTGTGCCCATGACCTACGACCGGCCGGTACTGGGTCCCCAAATTCACTGGAGAAATGACCGTTTAACATGGGAGTCTATGGAAGGGGTGCCCGGCTTTGAAAAATCTGTGCTCCCCGGCCGTAGGTCCCCCGGACAACAAACTTTGCACACTTGTAGAGGAAGAGTACTGGGCCGGTACTGGGTCCCCAAAGTCCGGGAGATCAGGCGCAAAAAGGTGACTCGAGTATAAGCCGAGGAGGGCATTTTCAGCACACAAAAAATGTGCTGAAAAACTTGGCTTATACTCGAGTATATACGGTATTTTACTGATTTCACCCATTTCTATTGTTATTTCACCCATCTTTTCAGGTGCCCCGAACTATCAGCAGCAATAGCTAGCCCTCCTGATTGGAGATGGAATACTCTACTGTATAAACTGATTGTATAGAAAATGGTAAATTGCACTCATATTGGAACATTTGCAGGTAACATGTTGGGTGCAAAGTCATTACTCCTTCCTCTTCGCTGTGCCTTGGAAGTGACAGCATCCCGGGCAGCACAGATCCAGGAATGTGTGATGTGCACAGCACTGTGTAGACTTGGTGTAAATGTGCGCTGTACAGTAGCTGGGACAGGGTGCAGGGGTCAGGGGAAGGAAGCTAAATGAGCCTAAGTTTAGAAACAATTACTCAGCAATATGGAAAGGCCCACACGTTTCGTCCTTGGATATGTAAAATCACTGCATTCTTATCTAAAGCACTCTGACCTCTCATTTGCTCAGGAGAGACAATGGAGAGTGGAGAATAAGAAAAAAAGAGAGGGGCAGATACAAGGTGGAACGAGCCAAAGGCACATGGTGGAGTAATGCCCCCGTACACACGACCGGATTTTTCCGACGGGAAAACTGCGAGGAGAGCTTTTGGCCCGGGAACTGCCTGAATGGGCCGGCAAAAAAAAAAGAGAACCAGCTCTCTGTTTTCCCGTTGGGACTCCTGGCTGACCTTTTCCCGGCAGAAAACGGCCATTTTTTCCTGTGGGGAAAAAAACAGATGAAGCATACAAACGGTCGGGATTCCCGAGGAAAAGCTCTCATCTGAGTTTTCCCGACGGGAAAACCGAACGTGTGTATGGGGGAAAAAGTAGAGAGCAGGTTCTCGGTTTTCCCCTCGGGATTTCCGACGGACCTTTTGCCGCCGGGAATCCCGGTTGTGTGTACAGGGCATGAGAATATAGAGATAGGTGTATGTCTTCCCATGTACCCAGTCCATCACTCTACCCCTCAGCTCACCCCTCCAGTCTCCTTACGTAACACTAACTTACTAACTGACATATCAGTATACGTGTCACACCACTTCCTAAAACTCACTCGCTCAAAAACTAAGCTCATAATATTTCTTCCCACCCCCCATCCCCCATGTGCTCCCCAAGGCTACTTAGAAACCACACGGTTTCATACAGCCAACCAGACAGAGCCCCCCCCCCAAATAAACACACTTTACTATGCTTCAGTTATGCATGAACACAGTGGCCCAGATTCAAGTAGCAATTTCGCCTGTGTAACCATAGGTTACACAGCGCAATTGCTTACTTGCCCCGGCGTTACGAATGCTCCCGATTCAGGAACATCGTAACGCCGACTGCAGCCTAAAATCTGCGTGGCATAAGGCTCTTATGCCACGCATATCTTAGGCTGCATTCTAGCGATGACCGCTAGGGGGCGCTCCCATTGTGCTCAGTGTATAGTATGCAGATTGCATACTAACACCGATTCACAATGTTGCCCGAGCCCTGCGTACGCAATTTATGTTGTTTCCGTACGGCGTGTTTAGCGTAAGGCTGCCCCTTCTAATAGCAGGGACAGCCAATGCTAAAGTATTCCCGTCGTTCCCGCGTCGCGACGTTCGAATTTTACGTAATTTGCGTAAGTGATTTGTGAATGGCGCTGGACGCCATTCACGTTCACTTTGAAGCAAATGACGTCCTTGCGACGTCATTTGCCGCAATGCACGTCGGGAAAGTTTCCCGACGGAGCATGCGCTCTACGCTTGGCGCGGGAGCGCGCCTAATTTAAATGATTCCCGCCCCCTACGGGATCATTTACATTAGGCGCCCTTACGCAGGGCAAGTTTACACAGCGCACACGCAATTTACGGAGCTACTGCTCCGTGAATCGCGGGTAGCGCAGTAAATTTGCGGGGGTGCAGGGCAAAAACGCTGCCCTGCGCCTCCACAAATAAGGGGCAAATCTACCTGAATCCGGGCCAGTGAGTGCATGGTACAGATCGCTCATTGATTTTAATTAAGGAAGGGGCTGGTAAATATGACATATTTACCAGACCCTTCCCCCACTCTCAATCCTGAAGGATTCTATTGTGTGTGCTTGCAGCTGCCAGTGGGAAAGAGAGGTGAGACAGGGGGAGCACACAGAGGGGCTTGAGGAACAGGGGGAAAGGTATGGTGCACAGGGAGGGTGATCAGTGCTGGCGGGGTGGGGGGGCAATTACTGGAATCGATCCCCTGTATGGCTCTCTCTGCAGGAGCTGAAAGCTGGGGGGAGGGAGAGATACCCTCTCTGCCCACATCCGATTCACCCTAGTGCCTGGGCTCCCTGCTTGCTCAGACCCCCTACAAGAGGACCAGTGGCGCTCCCTCCTCCAACATTTCTATCAAGATCAATAGCACAAATGTCCTTCCTTCCCCTCATGCCAGGGTGCTGGGTGTAATCCTAGACTCTGACCTGTCCTTTCAGCCCCACATCAAAGTGGCCAAGGCCTGTTTTATTTTTTAAAACAAAACAGTATGGGGCTACCCCCGTAGTTCACACCGTAGTTCAAACCATAACTGTTTACGCCAGATGCGGCGACCCATCTGAAGAGCAGAGACATATATATATATACCACTTTTTTTCTCCAGCCTAGTAGAATTGTCTGCGGTCCCTGGGACTATATCTCTCTCATCCGATTTATCACTTGCCATTTATCTCCAATTGAGCAGTATTACTATACCACTATATAGTGGATCCCTCTCATGTCCCCATTTTTGAGCTTTTTCTTTTTTGCAACTTTTCCCACTTAGACGGTGGTACTTTCACCTGTAGTTACAGGGAACCACCGCATGGTGTGGAAATCTTTAGGATTATTGATAGCAGTGGGGGTTTTATATGTGCTTGGGGTGGGGGGTCTCTTTGTGTTGTGTGGAGGGTGAATGGGTGAGTTATGGACTTAGATCTCCTTATTGGATGATCAAGCTCCAGTTTTCAATTTGTCACTGATTTTTGCCGTCTCGCTTTTGTGAATGTATTCTCAGGTCACTTCTAGGGTACTATACCATTATTGGTTACCTGTGTGTTTTTAATGCCTTTTATGCTCTATTTTCTG